>NC_092251.1:8827500-9075000 GCF_036320965.1 Panulirus ornatus
GGCCGTGGGCGGCCCGTGAATGCGTCATGGTCAGGAGCGCTAAACCGCTACACCACGGAGGTGCAAATTACTATCAATAGTACTAAAAGTAATGATCCTAAGCCTGGAATAGTGACCACCTTACGTTATTGACTATCTAATACAACTATTAGTGATCTATTGCCCTATGCCGGTGTGGAGACCCAGTGCTGGACCTGCTTTGGCTCGGTAGCTATATGGTCTCCTTGCGCCGAGGTAGTCATTTCTTTCAAGCATTTTTCCCCCAGGTTCTTTCAAAGTTAACTTGTGTAGTGATTGCATGTTTTATCAGTTGGTTTAATGAGAGGGAGATCTGCACTCAGAGTTCCTTAATAATGTATCTATCATGGGTTTAAGAGGGCTTGCTGCACTCTCCTGCCAGCGATGTTGTCAGTCCTACTCCTCAAGGTGATTTGTGTGTGGTGAGGTGTGGTGGAGAGAGAGCCTCCTCCTCCTCCTCCTAACACGCCAGCGCCTCTCTCTCTCTCTCTCTCTCTCTCTCTCTCTCTCTCTCTCTCTCTCTCTCTCTCTCTCTCTCTCTCTCTCTCTCTCTCTCACGGAGGAACGATCTATCGGGAGGAGGAGGATGAGGGGAAGAAAACATTTGGGTATTTCGAGCCACCTCTTCTGAGAGGGTCTTCCTCACCACACCGATGATACCTAGTGTGTGAGTTGTTAGGGCTTACGCACACACACACACTCCCTCCCTCGTTGCCCACAGTGATGCACAGGGAGGAGGGAAAAGGAGACGATGACGTTGTATGCCTCAGGAATGCTCTCGTAAGAAGGACAATTTTTCTCCTTTTTTTTCTCTTTTTTCTTTTTTTTTTTGGACATTGAATGAATCCTAATTGCCTATTACACGGTTAGGTGACTCCTTTCAGCCCTTGGGTTCTATTGTGACACATCTGTACTGTCTTCTTGTATCAACCCTCGTCTCTCTCTCTCTCTCTCTCTCTCTCTCTCTCTCTCTCTCTCTCTCTCTCTCTCTCTCTCTCTCTCTCTCTCTATCTATCTATCTATCTATCTATCTCTGGCTATCTCAAGGGCCCAGCCAGCCAGCCAGCCAGCCACCCGTACGTGTGTTATGACGTTCCCCCGTCTCGCGAGTAACTAACTAACTACACCCCCTCTGATTGGCCGAGGTAGGTGCTCTCGGCCGGTGTGCCCCCTCCTCTCCACCAATCACAACCTCGAGACGGTTCCACCGCCTGACTTACGATTGGTCGAGGGAGCAGCTGATGTGACCGACGCCCGGCCTAAGCACATCTTCCCCACCTTCTTCCCTAACCACCTCCCCCATCACTCCCTACCCTGGGGGATAGTGACGAATTGGTCGTGATGTAATGGTCGTGACGTACTGGTCGTCATATGCTGGTCGTGTGTACTGGTAATGATATACTGGTCGTCATATGCTGGTCGTGTGTACTGGTAATGATATACTGGTCGTCATATGCTGGTCGTGTGTACAGGTCGTCATATACTGGGCCCACTGAGCCACCTCCCTCCAACGCTGCCAGCCCCGGCCGCCCCTCCACCAAGCAGCCCCTTCCACCCAGCCACCCCTTCCACCCGGTCGCCCCTTCCACCCAGCCGCCCCTTCCACCCAGCCACCCCTTCCACCCAGCATTCCTTCCACCCAGCCGTCCCTCCACTCGGCCGCCCCTCCACCCAGCCGCCCCTTCCACCCAGCCGTCCCTTCCACCCAGCCGTCCCTCCACCCAGCCGCCCCTCCACCCGGCCGCCCCTTCCACCCAGCCGTCCCTCCACCCGGCCGCCCCTCCACCCGGCCGCCCCTTCCACCCAGCCGCCCCTTCCACCCAGCCGCCCCTTCCACCCAGCCGTCCCTCCACCCGGCCGCCCCTTCCACCCAGCCGTCCCTCCACCCGGCCGCCCCTCCATCCGGCCGCCCCAGGTGCCCCCAGTCGCCATCACCGCCATACCCATAACACTGTGGTAACGACGCCATCAAGACGTAATTCCTCCCAAACTTCTCCGGCTGCCCCCCCACCTCCTCCTCTCTCCTCTCTCCCCCCGTCCAGGACACGTCAGTCCCCTCCGCCGTCCCTCAGTCCCATCCACCGTCCGTCAGTCCCACCCTCATCGTCCCTCAGTCTCCTCCAACATCTCTTGGTCCCCTTCCACTGTCCCTCAACCCCCCACTCCACCTTCCCCATTCCCCCCACATTCCTTTTCTTTATCAATCTCTTAAAAAGAGAAAAGCTTCTCTTTCTTTTATCTCTCTCTCTCTCTTCTTCCTTTCCCTTTCTCTCTTCCACTTCCCCTCCCTATGAGTCTTCCCCTTCCTCCTTCTCTTCCCCTCATGCCAGCACCTCCCTTTCCCCTATATCCCTCACCCTCCCTCACCCCCACCAATACAGTAAATAGTCTTAATAACAAGTGAGAAAATGGATAGCTTGATGGCAGCAGTTGGCCTACATGGGCTCTCATCTCGACCCCTCCACCCCAACACTGCCAGCCTCTCTCTCTCTCTCTCTCTCTCTCTCTCTCTCTCTCTCTCTCTCTCTCTCTCTCTCTCTCTCTCTCTCTCGCGACCATCCATCCATCCCTCCTTCCCCTCCCTCCCACCTCTCTATAGCATTTTCGAACACTAGAATATTCGATGAGAATCGCTACAGAAAGGGATAGCGCCTAGTAACTGGATGCTCGTGAATGTAATGTCAATTTGTGAAGACAAGAGTAAGGCAGAAAATGCCCGTCAGTTTACCGTCCAATAAGTCATATTTCAATGTCAAATAAAATACTAAAAGAAAAATTAGACAAAATCGATAAATTTTTTAGAAAATGATGGAAATTTAGGTACTCATGAACACGAGATGTGTAACAAAGGACCATAATCATCGAATCAAATAGAATTCTTTTATATACATATATAACAAATAGGATTCTAAAACAACCTCAAATGTAACGCATCTAGATTTTTAGACAGCTATCGATACAGCGTCAGTATGAAATAATTTTTTTCAGTGGAATGAAACGCCATGTAGCAACTCGAAGCTGCAAGTGGATGGTGAGAGGGGGCGTGCTGGGTGGCTGGCTAGCAGAGAGTAAACAACGAATGGTATTGACTGGGCAAAGCATCTGGCTGGCTTAACGTGCCAGGTGGGGTACCACAAGGCTGGCTCTTGGGTGACCCACACTTTTCATTACCTAGTATCACTCATGTAGGGGGGCAAGACTCGCCAGCAGGGTTTCAAAATGTGGCGGTAACATGAAATTAGGTCGTATAACCAAGTCAAATGAGAACTGCTCACAGATTCAAGTCAAATGAGAACTGCTCACATTTTCAAGTCAAATGAGAACTGCTCACAGATTCAAGTCAAATGAGAACTGCTCACAGATTCAAGTCAGATGAGAACTGCTCACAGTTTCAAGTCAAATGAGAACTGCTCACATATTCAAGTCAAATGAGAACTGCTCACAGATTCAAGTCAAATGAGAACTGCTCACAGATTCAAGTCAAATGAGAACTGCTCACAGATTCAGGTCAAATGAGAACTGCTCACAGATTCAAGTCAAATGAGAACTGCTCACAGATTTAAGTGCATTTGCTGGGAGTGATAGAGTGGTCATAGACATGGTAGATGACCTTCATTGTAGACAGATTCAAAGCAATGAACTCTGCTGAGAAAAATTGTTACGTGTAAATGTAAAACGTTGGATAAAGCAGTTATTAGGCGAGATAATGATAACCAAGGAGGGTTTTATCAGTTATGACCTCGACTACGCAATGAAATACTTAGCTACGTATACAGAATTACACAAGATATTAGGATTCATAAGAATATAAACTGTAAGATATACAGCATTTGTTCTCTACAATGCCCTGTCCTGACCCAATTTACTATACGGTGTTCGGTTGTTTATCTAGGATGAAGAAATGATACAGCAAATACAAAGAACAAGAAAATTAATCTTATCGTTCAGGTCTAAACATGAAGAGAAACTCTATCAAAAGCGTTTGTTCTATAAACGTGCAGACTCTATGGATATCTAAGCAATGTTTCAAAATACTAAATGATTCTGATAATATAACTCACGGCAATTTTTTCATGACGTAGAGAACGATACGAGATGTAATGCAAATGTAAACAAAAGTCTTATCTCCTGTAGATATAGAGAATACAAAGATAAGACACCAATAGATTCTGTCAAGGAGAAGACTATCAAAACCTTTAAATCACAGTGAGGCCAATGTTTTAATGGTGTCAGATGTCAGTAAAAAGGAATCATAAAAAGATGGCTGGCTCGAGGATGGAAAAAAATGCTTTTAAACATATACTTTTTAAGCATATGATTTAACCTTTACCTCTTTCCACATCTGAACCTCTTCCCTTGAGTAATCCACCACCGTAAATGGATTAGAATATGTTTTCCAGTCACATTTTCCTATAGAATTTCCATATCAGTATACCCTCTCCATATTACATGATCTTAAGCATTTGCCTCCAGGTTGCTGTGCCGAAGAGGGAGGTCAAGGGAGGAGGAAGCTTAGCATCTGCTTTACTCTACCCACCTCTTGATCAGTAAAGATCCCGAAGGTGAGATACTGTCACTTCCATCTTCCAGCACAGGGACCTGTCGGAAGGTCATCTGGTTCTCGGTAACCTGATCTTTCTATGTACTCTTACGTCACTCCTTCTCCTCGTTCCCTTACTCCTCATCGCGTCCCTCTCCCTCCCCAGCAAGTTCATCCTTACGTCGATGGCAGTAGGGTGCAAGTTGCAGCTACTTTAGTCTCCAGTTCCATTAGTCATCTAGCCATACATCCATCCCCATTTCACCCATCTCAGTTCAGTGTGTCTACTCACCATCCGCCCCTCCAACCACTCATCCGCTGATTCACACACTCCACTTACTCTACTCATCCACTCTTCCGAACACTCATCCAGTCATGATATAGCATCTCGTCCACCCTTGTATCTACCAACCCTCACCTTCACTCACTCTTTGACTTATCAACTTAGCAACTTAAGAAATCATCCTCAACCCTTGTTGACACATCCACTCGGCCTATGCAGACCAGATGGCTTTCGGATATTGAGACCTGGCTCAACGTTGATAAGACCATCAACATGTGAACATTTCTCTGAACGAGTGTTGAGTTTCTGTCGGAGGAGAAAGTCATGAGTGCGAGTAGGACGAAAGAAGGGTGAGGGGTCACCGGTGAAGGTGTCTAATGTCACCCTGGCTGTTTAATCTGTTTATAAGATGGGTGGTGAGGGGGTGGGGATAAATGTGAGGAAATGGGTGAAAGGGGCGGATCTGCGGGTGGAGAGGCCTGGGAAGTGAGTCAGTTGCTGTTTGCTAATGACACGGCGCTGGTAGCAACCATATCATCATCATCCAATGTAAACACCACCGTCCATATTAACATAATCACTATCCACATTAACATCATCACCATCTATTACCAATATTATCACCATCTATTATCATCATGATCACCATCATCATCATCATCATCGGGTTGGTACACTCCTCTGCCTCCCACACAACCCCCAGGACTGGATAAGATAGGCCGTCCGTTTCAATGCGCGGGTCAATATCCGTTTCAGAAATCACGGAATTTTACATAATTTGTTCCCACTTTTAATATATCCCGACCCGCATCACAGGCGCGTCAAAGCTACAAATTGTTCCCGCCATTTCCGTCATATTGGTTTGAATTTTTCACCGTTTTTACGCGCGCATATTTCTGGCGGGAACCTTCCATAAGGCACACCTGTAGCCACCCCATTTACATACATCAGCACGCCTCCCGTCCCTCGTGAAGTGGCGCGGACTTCGGCTTCGCCAGGCTCCAACCATACCCGACTGGAGTGTAAGATTCGTAAACCAGGACTGTAAGGCTTATCCAACACTTAATTTACACCATATAAACCATTAAGAACAACTCGGGGTTTAATGACGAGGAAAATATGGACGAACCATGTTTCGAAACTAGAATGAAGCGACTGGAACAAGTTGGATATCACCATCAACACACGCTTGGTCAGAGGCAAAAATTATAGCGTTAACAATCTGTATAGGAAGGCTATATAGGATTGTTGTCGTGCTCTTATATTAATTGTTCGCGGGATATGGCGACGCCCGTGCATTCCTAAGCTTTTTCTTCGTGTCTCTTGCTTCTGGCTGTCGTGATGGCGCGGTAGAAGGCCCCTCCAGGGCGAGGGGTATAATACCGTCGGGTCAAAAGCTTTGCCAATCGCAGTGATGAACGGGCCGGCCCTGCTGGCTACCGATGTTCGTCCAGTTTGTTATTGGGTTTTCAAACGTAATTTCTTCTCGATATTTAGGGATTAGTCAACAGTTTTATATATATATATATATATATATATATATATATATATATATATATATATATATATATATATATATATATATGTGTGTGTGTGTATATATATATATATTCCTATAAGTCCACGGGGAAAATGAAACACGAAAAGTTCCCAAGTGCTCTTTCGTGTAATAATCACATCATCAGGGGAGACACAAGAGAGAAATATAACAGTCAGTTGATATACAGCGAAGAGACGAAGCTAGGACGCCATTTGGTAAACATGTCAAGACTTGACTTGACTTGACGAAAGAGAAATCTGTCCTCAAACAACTCTCACATCAGCCACGAATCCCCCGTTGAACGTCAATAAGACATTGTTCATTCCTTCCGTTTTCACTGAAGGTAATATACTATAGCTCAAGTGGCCTGACATCCACAAGCACCATGGAATAGTATCAAGTGAGCCGTTGTCTGCTGCAGTCTGTATAGCGTCAGTGTTAGTGAGCCATCCTGGAGAGTGGCTGACCCATAGCCGTGGGTAATGGTGTTTCAGACCCATAGACAGTGACGCCCCACACCCCTAGACTGTGAGTGGTGGCGCCCCACACCCCTAGACAGTGAGTGGTGGCGCCCCACACCCCTAGACTGTGAGTGGTGGCGCCCCACACCCCTAGACTGTGAGTGGTGGTGCCCCACACCCCTAGACTGTGAGTGGTGGCACCCCACACCCCTAGACTGTGAGTGGTGGCGCCCCACACCCCTAGACTGTGAGTGGTGGCGTCCCACACCCCTAGACTGTGAGTGGTGGCGTCCCACACCCCTAGACTGTGAGTGGTGGTGCCCCACACCCCTAGACTGTGAGTGGTGGCGTCCCACACCCCTAGACTGTGAGTGGTGGCGTCCCACACCCCTAGACTGTGAGTGGTGGCGTCCCACACCCCTAGACTGTGAGTGGTGGTGCCCCACACCCCTAGACTGTGAGTGGTGGCGCCCCACACCCCTAGACTGTGAGTGGTGGCGTCCCACACCCCTAGACTGTGAGTGGTGGCGCCCCACACCCCTAGACTGTGAGTGGTGGCGTGGTAGGCCATGGGTGGGATGAAGCGTTACATCTGCACTTGTTCAGACTGAAGAAATGTAGTTATAGTTAACGAGGATAGATAGTTATATAAGAGGCATGAGGCGAGAATGACCAATGAGGAATAGGAGGGGAACGATGATTCTAAAGCACTGTAGGATCGACTTTACCAGATCTCCAAATCTTATCTCAGAATTTTGATTCAATCGCCGTAAAGTTGGTTCTCTTTCCCCCTCTTCTAGAGATATTACTACGATATCTGTTCCTAAGAACATCCACCCATCACCCAACATATCAGCCATTCATCCATCACCACCACTATCCACGCATCACCACAACATTCATCACATTACCACCCAACATCGACTCATTCATCAGATAACACCACCCCTCCCCCATCATTCAAACATATGGCCCATCACCCCCATTATTCAGACACACTGCCCATCACCCCCACATTCAGACACACTGCCCATCACCCCCCTCCCCATTCAGACACACTGCCCACCACCCCCACACTCAGGCACACGGCCCATCACCCAATTTCAGACACACGGTCCATCACCCCCATCATTCAGACACTGCCCACCACCCCCACATTCAGGCACACGGCCCATCACCCCCACATTCAGACACACGGCCCATCACCCCCACATTCAGGCACACGGCCCATCACCCCACATTCAAACATACGGCCCATCACCCCCCCATTCAGACACACGGTCCATCACCCCAACATTCAGACACACAGCCCATCACCCCCACCATTTAGACACACTGCCCATCACCCCCACGTTCAGACACACGGCCCATCACCCCCACAATCAGACACACAATCCATCACTCCCCAACATTCACCCATCAGTCAACCTATCCTTCTCCTTCGGATGTTTCGCATTACCCATGAATACCTAAAATTCTTCAAATGTTCCTTTCAAAATTCCGACCTCCATGAGGGGGAAGCGATGAGCGGCCTAATAGGAATATCACTCATAAAATGCCTAGTTAATGGAATTCCTTCGTTCAACGCGCGGGACCTGCGAAAGGCATAGCCAGTCGTCCCTTGGGGGGTGGGTTGGGGGGAAAGGGCCCTTCCCAGGGGCGCCTCTCCATCTGGCCCTGAGACGTTCTTAGGTCTGCTCCAGCTGTCTCCTGTTCCTCTGGCCTTGTGTCCCACGTCCCTCCCTCGCTTGTCTGTGTCTGTCTGTCTGTCTGTCTGAATGTGTCTATGCATGTATTGTGTACATGTATGTATGTATGCATGTATTGTGTACATGTATGTATGTATGTATGTATGTATGTATGCATGCGTGTGTGTATGTTTGTATCCGTCTTTGTGTTTGGATAAAGCCAGTTCGTTACACTGTCTGTCATTCGGAGTCTGGTTTTCTGCCCATATTCTCTCTCTCTCTCTCTCTCTCTCTCTCTCTCTCTCTCTCTCTCTCTCTCTCTCTCTCTCTCTCTCTCTCTCTCTCTCTCTCTCTCTCTCTCTCTCTCTCTCTCTCTCTCTCTCTTTAGCTGGTCAGGGTAGGTACGGGAGACATAGTACACAAAACCATCAAAACCCTAGAAAACCTGCCAATAGAGGATACACAGACGAACGAATACATGAAATGACAAAGAATAAATGAGCGACACAGACACAGGATCTAGAAAATTAGAAAATGGTATGTAGAAATTAGAAACCGGGAAAAGGAACTTAGAAACAGGCAAATGGAAATTAGAAACCAGTTTAAAAAGTTTAGAAATCTGTCAAGTAAATAGATATCGGTTAAGAATTATTAGAAACCTGTATATAATGATTAGACACCGGTATATGATGATTAGAAACCTGTATATAATGATTAGAAACGTTTTGACAGATACCAACATCCGGCTATCTGCATTCTATATTCTGTCTATCTTCCTAATTCTAAACTGTTATACAACCTTAGTTAATCAATCTATCTTATTTTGATTTATCCTGACATATATAAAAACCTGAGTTTCACATCTATCATTAGAGTTAGGATATGTATTCATTTCACCCGAGATTCTAGCAATTGCTAAGCACAGATTTTCACCCCAGTCCCCACCGTTTTAAGTGTACCTATATTTCTCTTTTTCTTCTGCTTCCTTGCATGGCTTTATGTTCAATTTCAGGTTTCCCATTAGCATTCTTTCCTGAACTTTACTCCTAAATACCCAAACTCATCCACAACTTCCAGGTTCTTCTCTATGCAAATTGATATTACACCGTGATCTCCCAACCCTTTTCTGAAAATTGTACCTTATTTTCTATTCACAATCACTTCTGAGTATCCTCCCTTGACATACGTCTTCGAAATGTCCCAATGGTTCAATCCAACTCCATCCTTTGCATCACCGAACACCGCGGCATCATCTGCATACAGCAACTACTA
This sequence comes from Panulirus ornatus, assembly GCF_036320965.1. Lineage (NCBI taxonomy): Eukaryota > Metazoa > Arthropoda > Malacostraca > Decapoda > Palinuridae > Panulirus > Panulirus ornatus. Next base: position 8,837,303 of record NC_092251.1, read on the forward strand.
TGGCAATTGATTGTCCCTCTTTCCCCCATGATCATTACGTTAGAATTATCATCAAGTTGTCCTCATCTCTGGCAAAATACCCCGTCCAGTCGGATGTCAAACAAGCACTGGAATGACGCAAAATGACCTGCCTGGAATCATATACTGGAATGATGTACCTAAGAATAATGACGTAAACAGACTCAGTAGCATTCCACGAAGGAATAAAAGGAGCAGCTATGGAACAGTGCCGACTGAGAGAGAAGAAAAAAGACAAATAGAGATAGGAAGCAACAGAAGAACATGGACAAAATAATAGCAATAATTAGGGGTTGAAAATTGAGAAGCTGGATTCAGAAACAAGGATGGAGACACAGAAATAATGATACTGCATAGAAGAGAACAAATAGCAGATGTAAAGAAAACCTGTAGCATAAAAAGAACATTAAACCCAAATGTATTATTCTCATGCTTGAATTAAGCAAAGAACAAAGAAGCTGAGGGTGCACCATTCAAATTGTGCTTGATATGCTCATACGATACATGGAATATATCGAGGATGAGATACGCAAATAATTCCGAAGATAATAGTAAAATCAATGTCGAAATGTATGTTAGCGTTGCTGATTATGAATCACACGTGGGCCCACGAGGTCTCGAATTCTTGACAGCACATCAAGGAATCAGATCACTAGCTTCGCTCAGAGAGAGAACGTCTGCATCCCAACAGAAATCCACCGTCGTCCAGCTAACCCCTGACAGACATAACTCCAACATGCACCCCTCCCATAACCCTTGAATGACCAACCACTCCCACTCAATAAAACTCGGGTCGCGTTAGTTATCACGGACGACATACACACGCATGACACTCACCCTCCACACCAGAGACACCAGTGCACCTCTACACACCCCCTTCAGACGAGGGAAAAGAATTCCTGAGTATTTATTATAAACACATCATCTGCTCCACCCTAAGCTACACCTCACCATACTAAATAGAGCCTCCAGAATAATCACCGACTGCTTAGCGATTTCAAGCACTCACCACCAGTACAATGAAACAATCCCACAGCAACATGCTCAGTACCCCTGTTGCTTGCAACAGCTAACCCCTGCCTCACACTTCAGCAACCTGAACTCGCAGATCCCTCTCCCCCAACAAACACAATACTGACAAAACCTATTATCACTGTGATAACTCGACGACCCGCTCTTAAACCCAGTCTTAAACTCCAGTCTGCCATATATACACCCATTTGAAAATACTCTCCCCAGATATGTACAAGGTGCGCCCTCCATTCTGCGCTCTGAATATCACCTGTCTTTCCAACATTACAAACATCAATGTAGCATATCACAAAACCCTTCGTGCCCAAGATGCAAATTTCACACTGAAGTCACTGAACACCTTCTCGATTGACCTGCACTCTACCCCTTAAAGACAAGGGCACATCACCGTACTTCTTGACCTTTGACCTGCAATCATCCCTTAATGACGAACACACGACGTCACTGCACTTTTTTGACCTTTGACCTGCAGTCACTCCTTAATGACAAACCCAAGTCACCACCGCACTCCTTGACCTGTGTTTCTGCCTAGTGGACGCGGCTAGCTTCCTGAGCGCTGCAGGAGAACTATAGACCAGGGTTCCGGGACAGGATAGTAAGATAAACAAGATACACATAATCTCCTGATATGTGAAAGCTAACAGCGCCATCCACGACGGTGAACGACACTGACAACAACGGTCCTGTAAAGCGCGTATCCTCCAGCATCCATCCTCCGCCTCTAGAGGAATTATCCCCCAGATCTCAGAAGTTTATTATGGATTCCACATGTTATATGCAAAGGAGACAAGGCAACTACGGGGCGCTAAGGGGTGTTGGGTGGAAATCTTTCAGCCACGGACGCTTGAGGGAGGAAGGGGTGTGTATCTGTCGACCAGGGTGGCAGGGGGGTGTTGGATGGTTGGAGTGGGGTAGGGGAGGACCAGGGGACACAACAAGGTGTCTCAGGGGGACGAACAACAAGGAAGTTGAGAGGCAGGGAAGGGAGTGGATGAGGGAAGGACGAAGTGGAAGGGAAGAGATGAAAATAAAAAGAGGATGACCGAGAGTGTTTATCGAGCCGAGATGAGTGGCGAGTCTTGCACGGGGGGTGGCCAAATGTCACGTAGAAGACCAGGGGAAGTGGGGATGTTAGTGAGAGAGGTACCAACAGTGGTGGACACGTCGTCGGAGGCTGGACCTGGCAGTCACGATGGAAACCCTTGACTCGACACAAGTTAGAGAGTGATGCCTGGTGACTCGTCCATAGCTCACAGCGTCTCATCCACAACTCACTTTATATACGTCAGGGGAAGGACACAGAAGCAACGGGCCATAGCAAAATGTTGATATGCAGACGGCAAATGACAGTCTCCCTGCAGGACATCACAGTCGCCGTTGACGACCGAGATTTAACCAGTTAAAAAGATCCAGAGTTAAGGAGGCTTGAATTTTTGCCTTGTTCTCCTCCCTGTTGTCATGGCATTAGCCCCAAATGCTACCTTTATAGCATGTCCTGCAAGACTCATTATAGACGTGGATTACTTTTGTAATTATATATGTACTGTACTATGTACTATGCATGTCTTATCTATACTATATATTCTGTCTTAATTACCTTTAGCTCTAGATAGCCATCGAATCTTCACAGCATACGTACACATGTGTAGTCAGCAAGCGTATATATCAGAGGTGATTCCGATAGTCACACATAGAGACACAAACCCACACTCATTCACCGTCTCACACGCCCAGAAGTACTGGAAAAATAAGAGATCTGTGAACTCTGTGATTCTGATGTGACGATCCAGCTCCAGCTTGGTGTCCTTCTAACACCCTGGTCCTTAATTGCGAGTGACCAGATGCGTCTGTGTTGTGACAAAGCAGTAGAGAGCAGGTGCCTCTTTAAGGTTACTACGCCAGTTTGTCGTCCAGTTAGGGCCATAGAGCACCTGCGACAGGTGCTCTGCGTAGCATCTGCTACCCAAAGAATACGTACAGCAGGAGGTCCGCATAGCACATGCGACAGATGGTCCACAGAGCGTCTAAGACAGGTGGTCCACAGAGAGCCTAAGACAGAGCACGTATTATAGATGGTCCACAGACCACGTAAGACAGGTAGCCCACAGGACACGTTCGGCAGATGGCCCGCAGATGGTCCATAGACCACGTACAACGGGAGATCAACAGAGCACGTAAGGCAACTCTCGTCCACGTGCAGAACACCGAAGACAGATGGTCCAAATAACAAGTGAAACTTGTATTTCACAGAGCGCTTGTGAAAGATGATTCAAGAGTTACATATATATATATATATATATATATATATATATATATATATATATATATATATATATATATATATATATATATATATATATATATGTGTGTGTGTGTGTGTGTGTGTGTGAGCTGAGAGGGGAAGGGCAACTGAGTACCCTGATCAAGGCCACTGTCCACAACTGATCCACACCATCAAGCAGTATCCACAAGTCCACACCGTCGCTCTGGATATCCATAAGTGATCCACTTTAGCACTTACGTGTAAAGTTCTACCCGACGGAACGCTGTGATTTGCAACTTTCAAAAAGAAAAAAAGGAAAATTGATGGATATTCTATCAGTCGATTTGTTACAGTTAGTGAAACACTGTTATCCCTGTGACATGGACTTTGAAGCAGTGAGTTAAAAATTCCCTTTTGAATTTGTCGAAAGTCGAGGGGGGGCTTTGAAGATAAGAGGAAATGTAGGGATCAATAATTTACGAGCACGAAAAAACAAATGAGGATCAACAGAACCCATGAATAGCCAAGGCCTATCATTTCCAGGACGAAATTGATCGTAGAAGTGCCTTTGAAACATTTTTTTGGGGGAAGCCCTCTCATCAAAAAAGCTCATGAAACAATTGCTCAAAAAAGAGAATAAAGTTTGTGAGTCATTTTTGGACTTAAATGGACAATCAAAAGTGCTGGTCCACACAATCATATAGAATTCACAGTTGGACCACGCTGTCAAATAGGGTCCACAACTAATCCATACTGTCTTTTTAGGGTGATCCACACTGTCATTTTGGCCTGGTTCCCACTGTAATCTAAGGTTTACAACTGGTTCACATTATCATTGAGGATCCACAGCTTAGCTTCCACACTCTGTTAACATAGACCCGTAAATGTTTGTAGTGTTATCACTAGAGGGACTGAAGAAGGTCACCACCATCACAGCAGGAGGGAGAGAGAGAGAGGGCAGCAGTTCTTGTCTATAGTGTGGAAGCGCCTCGTCTCTATGTTGATTCAGACGGCATCACAGTAACGTTCTGAGCCTCCTCTACCCTTATGACACTCGACACGGAAGATAAAGCCCGAGAGATACAGCCACTACCACTGGTCGTGCCCAGGAACCTCTCACTGGGGTTTTATCCGTCTCTCGTCCACGCTGACGAAGTTGTCGACCCTTTTACTCTGTGGCTTTTGACTAGGAACTTCTCGCTCGGCCGACTCCGTCCGCGCCTTGAGTTTATATCCACCACACACACACACACACACACACACAGCCCTGTGGCCTTCCATGCCTACTTGCCCACAACTCGACCTCTGTTAGCTGCTTGTGTCAGTGCACCTGTGAACAAGACCAGATATAAATTTTTCTAGAAGAAAAAACGCTACACCTGTATACACACATCTAGGTGTACGTGTATCTGGTGCGGTGCGACACCAGCACACACAACCAGGTGTCTATTCGTCAAGAGAAACGATGGACAAGCCCGTACTGTGACAGACCCAAGGGTGTTTGTGTGAGTTGCCCACACCATTTTAGCCATGAACTCCCTCTGAAATGACGTTTATCCATCATTGAACCTTAGTTAATCAGCTATGGAAGTTGGCGACCGCTTAGGATGCAGCGATAGTCGCTCTCGACTGCCATAACCAATTTGATGCTCCAGGAAAGATGACTTCCTCCTAAAAGTTAAAAACCACCTCATGTGGTAGTGGGCACTATGAACTGTAGGTTAGACCAGGTATAGTCCCGTCTAGATGTAGTCGTACATCATTAACCAATTAGGCTTACTAGCCAAACAAACAGAGAACCGTCTGACGTAATATTAGACACCCTAATCTGAGTTGCTATTGAACCTGACTTAAATGACGTTTGGGAAGCATCAGATTCTTTAAGCCTCACAGATAAAGAATTAAGGAAGGATCTCTCATGAAGATAATTACTGAGAACACCTACGAGTAAAGGGAATACGATAAATAATTATCACTCGTGTTGTGACTACTTTAAATATCCAATTTGAGAAACCCATTCACCAACACCTTTTAAATCCTAATTAATTTCTACAGTCTTTTACGCCCTCCTTTTTTTCTTTTCCTTCTTTGTATGAGCATCGAGAACAATGCTAAGTGGCTGACCAAACCCTATGCTTAGTTAGGGCTGATTCCATCAACACATTTGTGAGGTGGATGGAGAGTTCATATTCCGTGCCTCTGACCTGGCCAGCAGATCAACACCCCTATCCCCAAGCGGGGATCGAACCCGGCTGAAGGCAGTGGATAGCGAGATGCGCCAGTGTGGAACGCGTGTGTGCAAGAGATTGCAGCACAGGTCTGTGCCCTTTGCATTCTGTTTTAATCGTCTGTTTTTTTATAAGTAAAGCCGGAGAAGATCCTCCCTCGGCGTACCTATGTATATAACGTGTCGGGCATATCTATCAGGTCCAGCGGTCAAGCTTGTGAAAATGGCCGTGTGAAAGTTCTATTGTAATAAGTCATAAGGATTAACAGTGTATTATGATACACCAGGACACACACACATACACACACACACACACACACACACACACACACACACACACACACACACACACACACACACATCACCACACAATGTCCTTTACAAACATCCACCTACCCACTCACACACACACACACACACACACACACACACACACACACACACATCACCACACAATGTCCTTTACAAACATCCACCTACCCACTCACACACACACACACACACACACACACACACACACACACACACACACATACCCTCCCCTCCTCCTCCTCCCAGCTCCTCCCCCAGCCATGACACTCTCTCGCTGCATCACTTGTCTTATCTACATTAGCATCTGGAGCCTCAGCAATAAATCGACCCTTATCGCCGGGCGGCACAATGTTGAAAATAGCCAAAAGCATCCTGGCTGATGTTTTAATATCTCTTCCAGTTATGTAAACCAAGATAGAAGATGGCGGTGCGAGTATTTGGAATATTGCACAGGATGTGGCCATAGTCGAGTAAGCGGTGTTAGTCGCCTAACTATAATAAATATTCTTTTTGCTGGAGCTTTCTGGAAACTGTCAATTTAGCACGATGTGAATAGCGCGCCCGGAGATGGAGGGTGGGCGGTGGGCGCGAGAGGAAAGGAGTGGTGTCCTAGTCTGGGGTTTCTAGTTAGGGGGGGGTTTCTAGTTAGGGGGGGGGTTCTAGTTGGAGTTGGTAGTCCCGTTCTTGGGGTGGTAGACTGGGATCCTGCGTGCACGCGCGCGCGTGTGTATGTGTGTGTGTCTGTGTATGTGTGTGTGTGTGTGTGTGTCTGTGTGTGTGTGTGTGTGTGTCTGTGTGTCTGTGTGTGTGTCTGTGTGTCTGTGTGTGTGTGTGTGTGTGTGTGTGTGTGTGTGTGTGTGTGTGTGTGTGTGTGTCTGTGTGTGTGTGTGTGTGTGTGTGTCTGTGTGTCTGTGTGTGTGTGTGTGTGTGTCTGTGTGTGTATGTGTGTGTGTGTGTGTCTGTGTCTGTGTGTGTGTGTGTGTGTGTGTGTGTGTGTGTGTGTGTGTGTGTGTGTGTGTGTGTGTGTGTGTGTGTGCAGACAATATATGCATGGTAATTTTCTCATGAATTTCATATCAGTTTGAATATATCATCTGTATAAGAAGGCAATGAAGGTGGGCAACAACATGGATGGTACATTTGTATTCTACCTTTGGGGTGCATTGGCTAATGCCCTGTTAAGAACGTGTGGCTTTTTCTCCTCCTCTAACCAGAGTTAACGTCACGGAATGGAGGAGGTGTGCAGTGCAGACCAGAGTACCAGACGGCGCCAAAGACGCCCATGGCCTTTCTCTCCTAGTTGAGCCTCCACTCGCGTGTGTGCAACACCTACAAGAAGCGAGGTAAGCGTTTGTTCCCATCCTCGTATTAGAGCAGTTTGGGACTTGTCAGTTTGTTTTCGGTCTTGTAGGGGTCTGGTTAGTAGGCAAGGATTGGGGTGGAGCGGCCCAGTTCGGGGAGGCCTACTTAGGGAGGAGCAGTAGTACGGCGGAGGCGCGAGCTGACTGCTTCTTCAGGAGCCGTGGACAGAGTGGGGGGAGACTGATAGAGTCTAGTGTTTCCTATGCCTCTTTAAACAGTGTTACTTCTTATTGGTAACATCTGTTCTTTGTGTTGCTGACGTTTGTAACTGCATGATCCTTGCTGGAGGGAATCTACGTTGCTATTGATCACATGTTTGTTTGATGGCTATAAATGTATTGTATACATGTTTAGTTGAATTTCATATTTTCTAGAGAATTTGGTTTTGGATGATTCACGTCTTTTAAGAATCCTGTTCAGGTCTGGAAGTGGGTGGTATGGTCAGGAGTCATTTCTTTGTTGTGGGAGCCCCTTTTCCCTCTAGCTGAGGCCAGCCTGCTACTCCTCACTCTTCCTTCCCCGTCTCTCCTCATTTCTTCTCATTCGCCCCATATCTTCGTCTCCCTCACCTTATCCCTTTACCTTCCTACTGTCTCTCGCACCCCACAACCCCCGTCTCTCTGATCCCATCACTGTATCCTCTATTCCCATTTTTACTCTCTGTTCCTTTCCCCTCTGATCCGTTTCGCTCCCCTAGTTTACTCGGTCTTTCCCTCCATCTCTCCTTTCCTTCTGTGCTTCCTCCCCCTTGCTCGCCTCTGAAGGCAGTGTAGACGGGCAATGAGACGCCAAGCAGCACCGAAGGAATGATGGTGTCTGGAAGAGCCAAGAGGCAACGTTTAAGGTCTTCAACAATTAGTGTTGTTCATAATGGTCCCAGGTGGAGTGAACCAAGTGCTTCAGTAGGTTCGTCTGGTACGATCAAAGTGGTTCAGTAGGTTCATCCGGTGTGGCCCAAGTCGTTCAGTGGCTTCGTTTGGCATAACCCAAGTGGTTCAGTATATTTGTCCGACATGATCCAGTTGGTTCAATGGGTTCGTCCGGTATGACTCAAATGGTTCAATCGGTTCTTCCAGAATAGCCTAAGTGGTTCAATTGGCTCATCATCAACGTATAAGATGGACGAATCTAGATCTTCCGTCTGAATCCTAAAACATATGCGATCGACCTTTCCACCTGACACATACGCAACATTTCAGAAAACTATGGCGAAAACTGTGTTCCTCTGAAATTAATCATTCGTTGTCCTTGGTTGTTGAGCCAGACTTGAGGACCACAGCCCACAACACTCACTTATTGGTCGACGTTCTCGCAAGAGTCGACAATCTAGGCGTAGACCTCCTGTAATAGTCGACCCCTCATGTCACAGTCGATCCCCCCCACGTCAAAAGTCGACCCCAACATGTCTGAGTTATTGATCCCTAAGCAGGAATCGCCCATCATTTACGGGTCAACTAACGCGTGAGGATCAATCCTCGTGTAGAAGTGAACCTTTCCATAGAAGTCGACCGTCATGTAGTGGGTAGTCAATCAGACATTCGCCATCTATCACAAGTAAGGCTCGCTCATAAGCACCATACGGTCGCCCTAATGAAGATAATTTGGGGGGTTTTTTTTTTTGCTCTCCAGATCTCCAAGGCAACAAACAACACACATTTGCTCCAAAGCGACGAGGGAACTCTCGAACTCGAAAGGAACCATTCCGATCTTTACAAAATGTTTCCCTCTCTCTCCTCCCTTCCTCTCTCACCCTCTCTATCTCTCTACTCCCTCTCACCCTTTCTCTCTTGCTCTCCGTAACCTAACCTGGTCCGGTGAATGAACCAGTCGGTTTTCGCAGAGATTCTTAACATCACCTGTTGCATGTTGATGGTTCTTTGCTTCGAATCACCTGTTCACTTTGTTATTATAACTCGTTAACTGGAATGGAATGACTGAAAAGACGGTATGACAATGAACTGATCCACGAACCCCAATACCATAAGGCCCTAGGCAGGGCACCAGATGGTGAGGGGGTAAACAATAGCATCGTGGATTTCACGCCAGGGGACGTCGTGACTGATGCAACGCCGTGCAGATCCTCATGTCACGTAAGTCTGCAAAGACCAGCAGACCAACACCTCCAACCATGAGCAGTTCCTGCTCTCGGGCGATGAGGTCTGGAGGCTGCTGGATGAAGGCTTGTGGCGGCGGCAGCAGCAGGGTGGGAGGAGGGGATCGGTCTGTCTCCACGGGAATCTCCAGCCACACACGCTAGCTCGCCCTCCCTCACATACATCACCTCCCTCCGCCGTGATAAGAATGCCATATAAATATATTTTTTTCCCATCTTGCCCTCACTAGGGAAACCGGCTGGATTTGTGAGACTAATAAATTATAAATGTCATGTGTGTTACGAATACCATATTATGGCGAGTGGGCACCATCTATTGATACGCGGTGATACGTCTATTGGAATGTGAGTCGACTCGGGGAATTTCGTTTTGGCTTGGCAGAATGGCTCCTGAGACTCGTAGAGTTTACAGCTCCTCTGCCTCTCAGAGTTCTCCTGGCGGCACAGGAGTCGGATTCAGGAGATGGCTGATGTTTCGCGTGGAGAAGAGGAGGAGGAGGAGGAGGATTTGCCATCTGTCCTGCTGGCGGGAGAGGGACGAGGGTGGGAGTAGCTTTATGCCCACTGAATACCATTAACTGGGTCTGTTTACGTATTCTGCATCGTCTCTCTCTCTCTCTCTCTCTCTCTCTCTCTCTCTCTCTCTCTCTCTCTCTCTCTCTCTCTCTCTCTCTCTCTCTCTCTCTCTCTCTCTCTCTCCCCTATAATGGAACCCCATGCGACACCGCGGTGCCCCATAACCACGACATGGTGTACCCCATTGTACAGCAACCTTGCCCCTGCACCACAGCGTGATGCCCCACAAAAAAAGTGTGTGGTAACCCCACACTTCGGCATGATCCCTCTACAGTCTATCACCTCGTCCCACACCACAGTATGCTTCCCCACATATGCGTGATGACCACATACTCTCGCAATAGAATCAATAACTTACAGTAAAGTATTTACAAAATACTTACAATTTATCGTAAGATTATTTACACCTTAACTATGTCCAGCATGGTGTTTACAAACGCATTTACACTGACTTAGTGGGCCAGACGGTATGCTCTCTCTCTCTCTGTGGCTGGACACTGGCGCAAATTGATATTCTATTGACAATACTCTGAAATTCTGAACACATTAGAACGTCCGACAGAATCTAATAAGGTTGGTAAGAAAGTCACATTTAAATGTGTTGATAAAATGTTGACAAAAATCATGACAATATTTCATCTGAGTTTATGAAATGTAATCACGAAATAATCAAATGTAATTACGAAGAATAAAACAGAAAATTCGTATCTATGTTGACGAATGTATGTACTTGTCCTGTATGTTGTTTATGCAGACGTCGAAGTGATGTAGCCATCTTATTTTGACGTGAATTGTAGAGATATCAATATTCTGATGATATGGATTCCAGTGTTTTCTTATTCTTCACTGAAGAGTTGTTTGGGTGTAGATTATGACCATGTTCGTAAGAACATTTGAAGTGTTATGGAATGGTCTGCTCTAGCAATGAGCTGGCATATCTTAGAAGACCATAAATGTGTGTTGGCTGATTCTCGCTGATGATTTGAGCGTCACATGTATCTAAGGAATGAGATTAATCCTCTGCCATTAGTGTTAAAGATGGGATCATGCAAATTCTTCTCTCAGGCATTTTTTGTCTACTAGCTCTACCACTGAAGCCACTAGGGGTACTCCCCTCGTATATTTCTTACCGTCACTACACGAGAATTTATTCATAGTGTTTTAGAGACGAGAAATCTTAGCAACCAGGTCCATCTTTCTGTAAGATAACTCCCGTTGTGTATGGGTTTGTAAATATGACTCTGAATGTAAATTTTGTAAGTGACACCGTTCAAACAGGTTCATGATTTGTTTCTCCAATGTTTTACAACGAATGGGACCATAAAAGGAGAGGCCTCTGATATACCTACTTCACGTCTTTGAGAACATTTGCTTACGTTGTTTGGTGTGGCGATATTTGTAGTCTGAAATGATAGGCGGGTGGGGGTTAGTCATCCTGCTGGGATGTATGAGTGGGATCCCCCGTTTCTGTACGGGTGGGTGACCATACATTTGGAACAAAAAGAAAACGGGAACGGCTGTCTGCGGCTTATGACCTCAAGCTTTTATAACTTCCTCTCTCTCTCTTTTGGGTTTAGACTCTTATTTGGAGTCTCTCTCTCTCTCTCTCTCTCTCTCTCTCTCTCTCTCTCTCTCTCTCTCTCTCTCTCTCTCTCTCTCTCTCTCTCTCTCCTATGTTATAAGGGAGTTCATCTGGCCGGCCGTACTGATCGGAGGCAGCCTTGGGCCAGAGATGGAGGGCGACACTAATTGTTCCAGAGCGGAGGAGAAGCTCCAGTGGGCTGTAGATAAAGCAAATATATCGCTGATACAGTGTGGTGCAACGGGGCAGTAGGAGTGGTGTTAACAGATTAGCGCCAGTGTCTACTGTAGTGGTAGACGTAAGAGCGATTGTAACATCAATAGTAGTGCCAGTAATAGTAGTAGTTGTAGTAGTAGTAGTAGTATTAGTAGTAGTAGTAATATTACTAGTAGTAGTAGTAGTAGTAGTAGTTTAGTAGTAAGAGTAGTTGTAGCATTAGTAGAAGTAGCAGTAGTGGTAGTAGTAGTAGTAGTAGTAGTAGTAGTAGTAGTAGTAGTGGTAGTCGCAGTAGTAGTAGTAGTTACGTTAGTAGTAACACTATAGTAGCAGCAGCAGCAAGTGTTTTAGTAGTAGTAGTAGTAATGATAGTAGCAGCAGCAGCAATTGTATGGGTACTAGTAGTATTACCAGTACTCGTGGCGCAGTAATAGTAGTTACGGGGTAGTCTCAATATTGGTAACGTTAATAATACCAGTAACATTAATAGCAGTAGTAACGATAGTAACTTCAAATGGATAAGCAGGGATCTGATTAAATTCATCAGTGACCCCCCCAAAAAAGTCTCATTATCAATATCTCCCTCTAGATTTAACTCGTTTTCTTTCATCAGATCTCAAAACATTACAAATAGACCCTGTAATAACACAGACATGTTAGGCATCACCGTATCTTCTGTTATATTCTTAGAAACACCATGTAATGAACACAAAATCTGCTTCCCAAAAGCTGGGGGTGTTGTATAGGTGCAGTGACATGTTTTCCTCAAAGCAGTTCTTGCATGTATACAGGCGTCTTATTCGTCCCTGTGTGGCATACTGCTCGAATGTCTGGGGTGGCTCTTCCTTCTGTCTATATCTCTTAACCAGACTGATATCAAAGGCCTTCTGCCTTATCAACTCTCCTGGTGTGACCTGGAACGGAAGAACATGTACTTAACTTCCAAACAACAGGAGCAGCGAATCTTGTAGAAACCATCGTATGATAGCAGGAGCAGTGACAGATGTAGGTAGCTGTGAGAGCAGTAGCAAGTCTTGTGTACTAGCAGTCATACGGCAGCAGGAGCAAGTAGCAATGACAGAAGCAGCAACTCCATCAGTGGTTAGAGATCCTTATCTTGTGTATCACAAATAAGATTATGTCCACTAGACATTGGCTACAGTCTCTCAGCAGATAACCCGTCATGGACCATAAAGTTCCCCCACTGGCATCTGTCCTTCCCATATAACCCATATGTAGAAGACCTCCGTCTGTTCCTCATCTTAGAGAAGACCTCCGTCAGCCCCTCAATGTACGGAAGACCTCTATCTGCCTGTTCCTCATATTATGGAGCACCTTGGTCTGTTCCTCATCCTAGGGAGTAGGAGACCTCAGCGTGTACCTTTCCTTAGGGAAGACCTTATGGTCTTCGTCTCTCTTACGCGAGGACGAACAAGGTCTCTGGTCGTTGCGCAGTTCAGTCGCCTCCCTAACCACTACAAACATCCATCACAAAAGAAAAACACCCAGCAGGCTACGAGTTTATGAAAAAAAAAGGAGAAAAAAAAAGACGACGAAAAAAAAAGCATTATGTGTGGGCGTGTGTGTGTTTGTGTGTGGCGGGCCAAGCGATGGTGGGAGCTGATATGGCACGAAGTTCAACCATGAGAAAGGGGAAGCACACCAGAGTGGGACAGTGCTCGCTCTCTTGGGGAATTTAAAACTCTGGTGGGATAAGGGAGCGTTGCGTTTATTCCGCTTGTAATGGACGTTGTGACTCCAGGGATAAAGGCACGGGTGGGATACGTTGGCGTCGCTTTTAAGTCCCGCCCGATTTTGCCAAGATCAAATAGCGCAGGCGGACGCGTCAGCGAAGAAGGTTGTAGTCCTTTTTTTTTCGGAGGCGCCTTCTCGATCTCTGGGGACTCGAGGACTCAGGGGGTTGGTAAGAGGACCAGTCAGGGAGGTGGGCCTTGGTAAGGTGCGGGCCATGGTCGTCAGTTCGATGGCCAGGGAGGTGGAGGAGGCCCTTGTGTGAGTCCTGTCTCCATCCTCAGCTGTCAGAAGGTTCTCACAGGTGAGGTTGATTTTGCTGCAATTGTCACATGTGAGGTTATACCGCACAGACAGATATGCAGACAGATTCACATGTAAATACAATCTCATCCACACAAGCAAGTGTGTGTATATATATATATATATATATATATATATATATATATATATATATATATATATATATATATATATATATATATATATATATATATGCAAACTGATAGACAAAGTAAAATGCATACACTTAAGGTCTTGTCATGGAACCTGTACTTTTAGGTGCTTCATAGAAATATCCCATTACAATTTTAGCCCAGCAGCAGGGATAGACCAGCACGAGAAGCACTAGTGACAGTTCAGTACAAGGAGCAGCCCAAAACCAGGGGTAACCCAGTACCAGGGGTAGCTCAGCACCAGGGGCAAGCCAGCGTTAACTCTGCAGTGTGAGTCGTCCCCTCCCCACCGATCCATGCACACCAAGGTCCCTCCCTCTCCCTCCTTTCCCCCTCCCCTCCCCGCTCCACACCTCCCCTCCCTTCTCCTCCATGCGCCAAGACCCTGTGGACCGAGATCCGTATCATGGCAGCGTCCTCATACGATGGCGAGGGAGGGGGGGTCGACCAGCCTGGCTGGCAAGCGACCTCGACTGCGACACACACTGCCGTCGTCGGCTCCCCCTGTCTTGGACACGATCACCGCGAAGACGTCATCAACGCTTTGCTATGACGAACTCACCGTCGATGCACCGGTTCACGCTGGTCCACTCGGTCCAGCAAGCTGACTGAGTGATGGCAAACAATCGTGGTGGCAGATTTGCGAAGAGCTGAAGAGGCAATCGACACATTGACTGTGGTAAACTTGACAGCAGCCGTTGTCGTAGTGGCACGATCGTCGGCGTTGATGACTGCGACGTCGACGTACCGACAGAAACGTTTATGCCGATGCTTTTCAACCCTCTCCTTTTGCGCGGCGCACTTGTGTAGATTTGCCTTAGTTCTACGGCGCAGTAATCTGGAAATCCTGAGCGACACTGGTGGAAAAGCTTGGGTATATGCGGCAAAGAGAGTTCGCGATGTAGCGACCCTATTCGCCAGGAGTATGAGAGGGCCGTGGCTGTGGCGAGAGTCATCGATAAGGATAAATAATCGTCAACAAGAGGATCTTCTGTTAATGATGAAGGAGGTCATTAAACCCTGTGATTGGGAGGTCGACGCGATATGCAGCGATGATCGTCGACTTGGTGACGGTGTCATCAACGATATAGATATGTCGTCAATTTGGTGAGGGAGTAACACCAACGGGTGTGATGGAAGTACGTTAGCCCGTTCGTGGGACGTGATGTGAACTGTTGACGTCATGATAAGAGCACCATTGGTAGGATATAAGGGTTTGTCGTCCATGGAGGATAACCTTTGACGTGATAGAGCGTCATCGACCCGCTAACGGAGGGAGGAACATTACCCTTGGCATGACATAAGTCACCCTCCCGTGGTGAACAGGGGGACTTAGTGATAGACTTTAACAGCGTCGGAGAATGCATAGATGTAGTGAAAGGAGGCATCAGTCGTTGAAGGGGATCACATGAACAAGGTAATATGAGTCATCATCTGGTATTAGGATGACCAATAGCCTGATACAAGTCGTCAAGAGGGCGACACGAACCATCACGAACTTGATGCACGACATGGACGTGGGGTGTGACGAGGGCTTACAATAGCGTGATAGAAGACGTTGACAAAGCCTCACGTCTAAAGAGAGATCCTAGATCCCCCTTGTACTCCATCCTACCCTCTATCCAAGAGGAACACGTCTTTTGCATGTCATTAAACACACGTTGATATAGATACCTATAGATGCTGTGAGAAGCCTTCCGTTGAGGGATCAGGGTGTCTCTTGTGAGTCACTGACACTAAACCTAAGCGCTTTGGCTACTGTCTGCCTCAGGGTACCCATTCTTAGTATGCACGCTCTCCGATTCTCCCACTAATCTATTAGATCCATTCTTTTATCTTATATTATAAAGGGAGAGACTTACACGACCCTGTTCAGCTTTCTTTTCTCCCGCGGATCAACGGTGACGCTGAAGTATAAAACTTCGTAGCCAGGAGCCTCCCGGAGGCAAGAGACAGGATCAAGTCCTGAGGGGCCCAGGAGGCGGAGCAGTGTGAGCCAGCCCAGCGGGTGATGGTCATAAACATACACAAACTCCTGCATAAACACCGCTTTTATTGACAGTTTGTGTAGCACTGAGGGACCCTTTGAACTCCCGTGTTGTCTCTTGGTCGACGCCCCGGGCGACCAGCTCGTATTTACGTGTGTGGTGTGTGTGTGTGTGTGTGTGTGTGTGTGTGTGTGTGTGTGTGTGTGTGTGTGTGCTCTTTGGTTCGCACATGCAGTCTCCCGTATCTCTGCATGAAGTCTGCCTGAGAGTATTACCATCACTGCTGATATACAACAAATACGATCTGCTTATATTAAAGAGCAACATTGTCCTCGGTGTGACGGTCAAAGGATACGGTCGTGGACCAACAGCTACTGACACACACACACACACACACACACACACACACACACACACACACACACACCGCTCCGCCTCAGCATCAGCAAGGAAGTAAACATACAGTCCTTGGGCTGAAATGATAACGTGCAAAGAACGAACAACATCTTCAGTCAACATGAGCATAATGCCCTCAGAATGGTACTAGATAAAGTAGTAGTAATAGTTGTAGTAGTAGTAGTAGTAGTAGTAGTAGTAGTAGTAGTAGTAGTAGTAGTAGAACGATCTATCGAATCAACTGCGATCAAAGGCTGTAAATACACCAAAAAACAGTAAAGACAGAAGAGATGTAACAAATGGGGAGGATATATGGTATTAACTGTGTTTGAGATGTGAGCGTTTTTTACAATGGTCTGTCTGAGGTCGGAGAGACTCACTGCCTTTGTATAGCAACCCGAGGACGAGGGATTTCTATTTGGCGGGAGTTGACGGAGGCGAGGAGGGTGCAGTAGCTTCCCTCCAAACTGTTCAATGAGGTTCTTATACCAGAAAGAGCTGGGACGACCAGTGTGTTTAGCCCCTCTTGATAAAGTGGTGTGACTGATCTTGCGTGCCCTCATCTGCGCCTTTTCCAGTCGTCCCTGTTGTGTGATGGAGAGACAGAGATGGAGGAAGACCAGATGGAGGAGGTATAAGAGAGTTTAGGAAGACTGAGAGACGTTACTGACGCGTACAGGACCTGGAACTTTGTAAGCCTTTCTTAATTCTTTCATATTTATGATCCTGAGGAGTGAGAATGAGAGAGAGAGAGAGAGAGAGAGAGAGAGAGAGAGAGAGAGAGAGAGAGAGAGAGAGAGAGAGAGAGAGAGAGAGAGAGAGAGAGAGAGAAGGTGTCGGCTGATCGGTGACATGCGGTCCCCTTGTGCCCACCACTTCACCAACACTCGCCTGCCTCATTCCTCACCCCCCCCCACACACACACACACACACACACACACACACACACACACACACACCCTCCCTCATGATGGCAAATCTGTCGTCCCACCATACAGTCTTAAAGGCAAGACAAAAGACACCCTCCCCCTGCAAAGGACAAGTTCTAAGCGAAGACGACGCCTCAGCTGAACAATCCAATCTCAAACTCCATCTCTCTGAGGGCGAGTCCCCCACCCCCCTTGCACTCCCGATAAAAATTAAACAATTCTGGCCTTAAATGGAGTTGGCGCCACGGTAGCTATTACGCGAAAGACGTTGTTTATTTTTCCTCTAGTGCCCCCTGGAGTGCCCTTCATCCACAGAAAACGTCAAACCTCGGGGAATGTATGAAAATTAGTTAATAAAACTAAGGTGCTTGTTTCGCGCGCCCGCGTCTCCTCCTAGGTGTGAGATTAGGCTTGAGAAATTGATGTTGTAGAACTAATTAAGGGGAGGATTTAAAACAATGCCCTATTATCATATTCTCCAGCACATTGTAGATCGCCGAAGATTCTCAAGGAGATCGCCTGGGCTGGGAGGGAGGGAAGAGGCTGCATATTCTGGGGCGGTGTTCGTTATACACCCAAAACCCAACCCCCCTCCTTCCTCTTCCACCTCTTCCTCCTTGTCTTCCGTGTTTTACGGGATGGTTTTGGCCGAGTTTATTATACCGCGTGGCCTGTTGGAGCGTAAAGCTCCGTCGATAGTCCCTCTTCCTCGAGCGTGTTAACGTTTTATCATAATAATCTGAATTTCCCCAGTTACCCTATGTCATAGTTGCTCCATTCTCTCTCTCTCTCTCTCTCTCTCTCTCTCTCTCTCTCTCTCTCTCTCTCTCTCTCTCTCTCTCTCTCTCTCTCTCTCTCTCTCTCTCTCTCTCTCTCTCTCGTGGCCGTGAGTGCGGTGGCGTGTGGGGACGCAAGCCCGCCACACCTGACCATCACCATTCGTCAAGTCACCAGAGATGAGGACACCTCCTCCTCCTCCTCCTCCTCCTCCTCAGCAGTAAGTGAGGTTCTCAGGGCCCCCAATATTCCCTCTATACACACATTACGTCGAGGAGAGCAGCGCGCACAACGAGGAATTATTCATACAGAAGTGAAATTCTTTCGACGCTTAGTATGCAAAGGGATTAGAATAAAACTGGGGGTTCTGCTGATACCAAAAGTTTTAGAGCCGCTCCTCTGGCCTGAGCATCCCAGCCAGACTGACTCCAACCGTGACCCAGGGAAGAGAGGGAGGCCGGGAGAGAGGCTCGGGGAGTGAGGAAGAGGTTCGGGGAGTGAGGAAGAGGCCTGGGGAGTGAGGGAAGAGGCTCGGGGAGTGAGGGAAGAGGCTCGGGGAGTGAGGAAGAGGTTCGGGGAGTGAGGAAGAGGTTCGGGGAGTGAGGAAGAGGTTCGGGGAGTGAGGGAAGAGGCTCGGGGAGTGAGGAAGATGCTCGGGGAGTGAGGAAGAGGTTCGGGAGTGAGGGAAGAGGCTCGGGGAGTGAGGAAGAGGCTCGGGGAGTGAGGAAGAGGTTCGGGGAGTGAGGGAAGAGGCTCGGGCAATGAAGGAGAGGCTCGGGGAGTGAGGGAGAGGCTCAGGAAGTGAGGGAAGAGGCTCGGGGAATGAGGAATAGGCTCGGGGAGTGAGGAAGAGGCTCGGGGAGTGAGGGAGAGGCTCGGGGAGTGAGGGAAGAGGCTCGGGGAGTGAGGGAAGAGGCTCGGGGAGTGAGGGAAGAGGCTCGGGGAATGAAGGAGAGGCTCGGAGAGTGAGGAAGAGGCTCGGGGAACGAAGGAAGAGGCTTGGGGAGTAAGGGAGAGGCTCGGGGAGCGAGGAAGAGGCTCGGGGAGTGAGAGAGAGAGGCTCGGGGAGTGAGGATAGAAAAGGTAGAGGCGAGAGGGAAGGGTAAGAGGTAGAGAGGAAGTGAGGGACAGGGAGGTTGAGGGTTTTTTGGGGGTTTTTTATGGGTAACGGTTGTTCTGGAGGACCTGGATGCGTTATGATGGGTCTGGGTTGGCTTGGGTTGATTCACAGATGGGGTCTCTGCGGGTGTGAATAGGCCAGGATTGTCTTAGGAAAATAAAAGCTAATCGGAATGACTCTGAGTTCAACTGAAGGAGAAGTAAGAGATGGTGTAAAAGGAACTTCGAGGATGAGGAGGAGGTGCGATCTAGTCCAATGGATGCTGTTTAGTTCAAAAGGATCCGGGTGGGTAATATGGGTTCTGAACAAACTAAGAGGACTTGTGAACTGTGTGCAGTATAGTTCCATTTGCATTGGGGAGGGTCAGTACTGAGTGGAGTAGGTCAGAACTGTTGAAGAAAAAGCCTGAACTGGGTGACAGTATCTACATTAAGACAAGAATATCTTATAATCAACAGAACCGATGAGATAATTGGAGGAACGTCACTGAACAACTGAAGCACTCTGTTGCAGCTTGACATATAGTAAGGATCTCTATAAAATCCCCGCTGGCAACGTTGCAATCTTGCAGGAACAATGATAGACAAGACATTGATCTTATGAGTAGGTGCCTATATATATATATATATATATATATATATATATATATATATATATATATATATATATATATATATATATATATATTATCCCTGGGGATAGGGGAGAAAGAATACTTCCCACGTATTCCCTGCGTGTCGTAGAAGGCGACTAAAAGGGGAGGGAGCGGGGGGCTGGAAATCCTCCCCTCTCGTTTTTTTTTTTAATTTTCCAAAAGAAGGAACAGAGAATTGGGCCAGGTGAGGGTATTCCCTCAAAGGCCCAGTCCTCTGTTCTTAACGCTACCTCGCTGATGCGGGAAATGGCGAATAGTTTGAAAGAAAAAGATATATATATATATATATATATATATATATATATATACATATACTCTGAAGAGATTGTCAAAAGGTCTGGATCGACTAGACAAACACCTCTTGGACAAACTGGCCACAGATATTCTTGCTAGATTGGCCATAAATTTTGTGAATAATTTGGCCACAAATCTGGATAGATTGGCAACAAAACTCACGGACAGACTGGGCATATTACCCTCTGTGCCATAAAGTTTGTTTCCCGACACTGAGGTGAAGTTGGATCTACACTGCAGTCGAACATCACAAAAATTTCACCACGTAGCCTACGGCTTTACCGCTACGGGATGTGGTTGGCATACCCTTCCAGACGGACTATAGTCAGCTGCAGCCAAACCAAATGGCAATATCGTACAGATGGTGTCCATAAGCGAATCGGAATGATTCATGTTAGCGAACGTATCACGAAGAACCAAGAGACGATGCTTTGCCTTAAGAGGAACTAACTGAGGGCAACTTGTCAGCACATAAGTTCCCCGTCCTGCTTGTGTCTCCCAGACAACCATAAGAAAACCCTGCAGCCATAAGGTTCTCATTCCTGACATCCAGGGGCAGCCACGGGAAGTTATGTGTCACCCTCTAGCAACAGATCTAGCGACATTCCAGACCATCAAAACCCCAACTGAATTCCAGAACTGTGATCCATAAGGACTTGCAGCGACTGGTCCGATAACCAACGTGATAGAGGAATCTTGGCTGTCTGCACTTGCAAGGAGGAAAATAGTGACAAGGATGAAATTATGTAACGAAAAAGGATAATGCATATTTCCCTCAGCATAAAGATGACTAGCTTCAGGGGAGCGAACGCCGGTGGCGGCAGGGCGCGGCAGCATACCGTTGCTGGGAGCTAAGGAGTCCATTCTTGCAACACTGCTCCTGTCCCACCCCATTTCTACACCCCGGCCACTGCCGTCCTCATCCCCTGCTTCCATCTCTACTCCGGATATGATCGATGCAGGTGACTCGGTTGGCCATGAGTGCTTGGGCAGTTCGAGATGCACGTCTCTGGCGTCTTGGAGGATTAAGATAGACACGTGAAGCGAGACGAACATTAAAGAGTAGAGGGTCGCTTGGGTAGAAAAAGAAAACGTCTAAAGAGGAGATTATCGCGATGAACTGAGTGTTCTGACACGGGGATCAGCTGGCAAGAAGATCAGCTGGCAGGAAGGGTCAGCTGGCACAAAGTTCAGCTGGCAGGAGGGGTCAGCTGGCAAGATCAGCTGGCAGGAAGGATCAGCTGGCAAGAAGATCAGCTGGCAGGAAGGGTCAGCTGGCACAAAGTTCAGCTGGCAGGAGGGGTCAGCTGGCAAGAAGATCAGCTGGCAGGAAGGGGTCAGATGGCACAAAGTTCAGCCAGCATTAGGCACTGGGGTACATATTTTATAGAAAGAGCATCACTACACATGGCTGGGAACTACTCTCTCTCTCTCTCTCTCTCTCTCTCTCTCTCTCTCTCTCTCTCTCTCTCTCTCTCTCTCTCTCTCTCTCTCTCTCTCTCTCTCTCTCTCTCTCTCTCTCTCTCTGCATAATGCGAACCATGATGTCCCATGGAAGGCATGGTATCAAGGACAGCATGGAATCCAGAAGAACACGAAGTCCAGAACAGCATGAAGTGGAATGTTCACATGTAATAAAACATCTCACAGAAAATGGCTTAGAAATATTACGTCACTATTGAGCCAAAATGGGGCGGTGGACGACGGCTGAGTGTTGATGTCTGAAGCTCCCACTAGAGGGCGTATGTTGTGCCTCTCCACTTCTGTGCTGATGTGACAGAGACACATCAGTGCCAGAAATGGGAGAGTGAAATAAAAGAATTACGTTCACCTTTCCTGATTTCATTCATTGTTTAAGATGTAGAAAAAGGAAAAAGAAAATCAGATGTGTAAGGGAGCTAATAAACACTCATGCCCCCCTTCTCAACCTAGTTGATCCGGGCTCTATATACGAAAAACGTCACTTCCACTACAGACGATCCTTTCCTACATTGCGTCCATCTCCTGAAGGGTCTATCCTCGTAGTTCCTCCCGAGACCGAATGGGAGAGTTACGCGGCTGTACCGGTACACTGGACCGTCACGTACCAACTGTGGTACATCGGCCATGGGTCGTCCTTCGCCAGAAGGAGGACATTCGTCTACTGGTCCATATCCCCTTCTCGCAAGACGTACGGTCACAATTCAACTACGTATGGAGCATTTTACATCCCCATCGTCTCTATGGCCATCCTAGTCCACTTACAAGACATATAACCCGCATAATACGTACATACACTAGCATGGACATGCATATCAAGAAGATGAGACAGACGCATTGCAGCAGGCTGGGGGCACTGTGTGGTCGTGTGTGGACAAGTGTAGCAGGCTGGGGGCACCATGTGGTCGTGTGTGGACAAGTGTAGCAGGCTGGGGGCACTGTGTGGTCGTGTGTGGACAAGTGTAGCAGACTGGGGGCACCATGTGGTCGTGTGTGGACAAGTGTAGCAGGCTGGAGGCACTGTGTGGTCGCGTGTGGACAAGTGTAGCAGGCAGGGGGCACCATGTGGTCGTATGTGGACAAGTGTAGCAGGCTGGGGGCACTGTGTGGTCGTGTGTAGACAAGTGTAGCAGGCTGGAGGCACTGTGTGGTCGTGTGTGGACAAGTGTAGCAGGCAGGGGGCACCATGTAGTCGTGTGTGGACAAGTGTAGCAGGCAGAGGGCACCATGTGGTCGCTTATAGACTAAGCTTTCAGTACCAGTCATCCTGATCTCATGAGCCTTGGAGCTTAAGGAGTCGTTCTCGTACTTAACCGTGTCGTGTACACGTGTGTGTGAGTCGTGAATAATTTTGTAACATTTACGCAAAGGACAAAGACGGTAATACGCCAGCAGAGCCATAGGTCTCCTATGTATCTAATCGTATGTAAAAATGATATTCGTTCTAACTCTGCCTTCCTTCCCCAATCATACTTTCACTTCCCCTATCCTTCCCTTATCTCCACTTCCCTCTCCCCCAACCATGCCACTACCTCCCCTTCTCCAACCTCAGCCCTCTAACCTCACTTCGAAGATTCGAATATTATATACAACAAAGATTCCTCCTCACTCCCGTCGACGATGTCTGTCATGTAGTGTTGCTTAAGCATAATCCTGGGTAGTGTTACTGATGAATATTGAGTCTAAATGTAGGTCCATTCAGTGACCTGAGATAGATGCTTTATCATAAGTATTTCATTGAACCAATTGGCAAGTCTATATATATATATATATATATATATATATATATATATATATATATATATATATATATATATATATATATATATGTATATATGTGTGTGTGTGTGTGTGTGTGTGTGTGTGTGTGGAAAGTCACACTATACATGTGACTTCAAAAATGTACATACACCACTTGGAAAAGGAAACGAAAATCCTGAGCGCTTTCGTGTATTACCACACCTTCAGCGAAATAGTTACAGAGTGAGAAAATAGATGTAATAGAGGATATGTAGACAGAACCCGAGGAATGGGACCCTGTGATTAGTGACTTCAGAGACTGCAAGAATCTTGTATAGATGAAACAGGTAGATACTAATATAAAACAGCACAAGTACAGTATACGTATTGACAAGCAATCTAACACCTTGTTTTGTACATTCTAGTGAAACTAATCACCCTTTTAGTGGATAAATGCCAAGGTTATTGTTAAGTGTAAGGATAGAGATGGAAGAAATGATATTATAGAATCCAGTGTGATTAAACACCATGATGGTAATATACTGAACATCAGTCATGGTATGTACAGATTAGATGCATTTCATTGTAGAAAATGTGGTAAAACGTTTTACCAACTGTTCATGAGTTTATGTTATGTAGATCAACATTGTGTCTGAATCAACCTTGGCGTAGTCATCTGATAAATGTCAGGTCAAGGCCTGGTAGATTGTGGGTCACACACACACACCTTCGTGCCAACCTGGCCTCTCACTGATTACAAGGTTACACTCCTCCGGTTCTGTATACATAACCACCGCTGTATTTTTTCACCTCCATGTTACTAGTCCTCTGAAGATGGGGTAATACACGAAAGCTCCCAAAATTCTCGTGTTTCTTTTTGCAAGTGGTGTTTCTGTATATAGATGTATATATATATATATATATATATATATATATATATATATATATATATATATATATATATATATATATATATCGTTGTAGGCCATTCGGGTCTTTTGTTATCTGGCTTCGCCATGTACTTTTCCCTTCCCCATGCAAACCACACTGTCGCTATCTAGACCACACCATCTCCTCCCCCTCACGCCATTCCGAGACGAGAGGACTTGTCGACCGCACCCACCCTAGCCGCTGTCCCAGGCCATCATCCCGTGGATGGTCTCTCCATAAAACCATCGTCCTTCCTCTCATCCTCTTATAAAGGAGGAAAAAAATCCTCTGATCTTGCCTTCAACTCCTCGAGGCTCGTGATAGAAGTCCATATCTGGAGACTCGTGTTCTTCTTCCCCACCTTATAATCCCCTGTATAAACTCGTATTTCTCCCTTACGTCTCCTGTATAAACTCATATTACTCCCTTACAACTCCTGTATATCCCCATATTTCTCCCTTACAACTCTTGTGCATATCCATATTACTCCCTTACAACTCCTGTATGAACCCATATTACTCCCTTTATATTGTTTATAATCCCATATACCCTGTTGATAGTTCCTGTACAAACCCATTCTAATCCCTTAAAAGTTCTTCAAAAAAAACAAATCTGTCTCGAACAGCTCTGGTATGAACCCATATGTCTCGCTTTCATTTTCTTTATAGACCCATATCACTCCCCTGCAAGACTCAGGTCTTCCAGATCGCCGTGCATACTCCAACTCCCCACCTCCCTCTAGTCTAGTCACCCCGGTATAACTTCCACCACACCTACTATGGCCCCTCTACAACTTCCTCCCCACACCCCGTATCCTCTGTGTACCATCTCCCCCACCTCTCCCGCCTGTATATCTTCCTCCCCACTTCCTGTAACCACCTGTATACCTTCCTCCCCACTTCCTGTAACCCCATACACCTTCCTCCCCACTTCCTGTAACCCCTGTGTTACTCCCATCCCACCTGCTGTAACCCCTGTATACCTTCCTCCCTACATCCTGTAACCTCTGTATTACTCCTTCTCCTCCCCTCCTGTAACCCCTGTCATAACATCCTCCCCACCTCCTCTAAACCCTCCATCACCTCCATTTCTACCATGATCGTGGCCCTCATAAACTCATCCTTCCCCTTTAAAACCACATAGATAAACCCGCCTCATACCCTCGCGTTCCCTCTGTTGACCCTCACTTGTTCTCATCCCTCCCTCACCCTCCCCCCTTACCCTTCTCTAACTCCTACCCCCACTACCCTTCTCTTACCCCTTCCTCCCTTACCTTTCTCTAACCCCTTACCCCTCCATACATCCCTTTTATTTCCTACAACAGATACGCTGTACCTGGTCACCTCACCTCTCCCAACCCCCCCAACCTTTTAATCAACCAATCTCCCTCCCCTCCTTTGCTATCAGCATCACCACCACCTCCTCCTCCGCCTCCCTTTCAACCACCCCAGGAATGGAGGAGTGAGGGACCCGTTGTGGGCCTTCTGTCCCCACCAATTTCTCTACGTTTACATCCTCACTACGAGCTAATTTTGCCCAATTACCCACCGTCCTCGCTGATGCTGTTACCATTCGTAATAGGGTCGGTCTACTGTGTTCGTCTAGCCGTGGCTGAACACTATTCGTAGTGTGGTTCAGCTTGTTTGTTCTCTAAGATCAAGTGAACATTTTGTAATGGGGTTGAACCACGATGTTCTGTGATGAACACTGTAGTGTTAGACGTGGTGGTAGAAGTGATGATAGCAGGGGTTGGTTGTATGGGTGGTGATGGTAGGGGATGGTTGTATGGTTGGTGGTTGTGATGGCAGGGGGTGATTGTATAGGTGGTGGTAGTGATGGTAGGGGTTGGTTGTATGGGTGGTGATGGTAGGGGATGGTTTTATGGTTGGTGGTTGTGATGGCAGGGGGTGATTGTATAGGTGGTGGTAGTGATGGTAGGGGTTGGTTGTATGGGTGGTAGTGGTGATGGTAAGGAAGTAGTTGTATGGGTGGCAGTGGTAATAGCTAGGGATGGTTGTATGAGTAGTGATGGTGATGGTAGGGTTGTGATGACAGGAGAGATGATATGGGTAGTGATGGTAGAAGGGGGGTAGATGTATGGGCTGTGATGGTAAGGCAAGACACTTCATCTGTTTCACTATGTAAGTTTACCCAAATTATTTACTGTATGTTTAAAGGTGTATAGAAAAAACACACACATGCGATTGTCAGCTAGAATATAACATATAGAAACTCATAACATCTAAATTGCTTTCGCAATAAAGTGAAATATACGAAATACAATATCAGATTTCAGTTCCTAAATTGTTTACATCCTTTCATATATAACAGACGTTTCCTCTCACTGAATGACTGTAATGCTCGAACATATTCTGATCTGGCAACAGGCAAACACACACACTCCCAGTGAAACGCATGGCCAATATTGTTTTCCAGTTCGGCGTTTTCTCACAGATTTAAGAGGATCCGAGCCTACTCGTGTGTAGATCACTTGTGTTCCTGATTATCAAACTCTCTATTGCCCTCACATGGTCGGGGGATGTGGGGGTGTGGCGCATTTGGAGACAGACAACACGAAGCCTCTTGGGTTGGTCCACGATGGGGTTTGGCGTGAGGTATATGGATCCTACCAAACCTTGTGGCTATTCCTCAACCCGCCGTATTTACCCCATTCCCTACTCGTTCGCTGTTGCCAGCTTCAGCGAGGTAACACCAGGAACAGACGAAGACAACAGCCTCCTTTGCTCAGATCGACTCCCGAGTCGTCATGCATAATACACCGAAACCAGATCCAACTCTCCACAGCCAAGACTCGCAGACTATTCCATTGTTTACCTTCATATGCTCTTCTCCAGCACGTCGTTCCCAATGTACCACGTCGATCTAATTCATTTCATCCAATGCACGCCTCTCACCCTTCTTATTGAGACCTAGCAATCCAAAGCCTCCTTCACTCCACCCTTCCATCCTCCTTTAAATCTCCTCTTCGCCCTTGCTCCCTTCACGTCTGAAGTATATCCTCTTAGTCAGTTTTTGTTCCACATTTCAGCACATCCTGATCAGCCCTCTCAATCAGACCGTGCTCACACTACCACACCTCGCTAAGACTGTAATTCCTTATATGGTCAATTTGTCTCACTCCACGTAACGTTCTCAGGCATTTCATTTCGAACTCATCCGCTCTCTTTATTTCCTTTACATTCTAGGCCCAAGAGTCACAACACCATAGGGACTATTGTACCTTCAAAATACTCATAATCTGTCTTTAAAGACAATGACTTGTCGTTCCATATGCTCTTTGACGCATCCGAGACCTTAGCCCCTTCGTCCACCCAATGACTCACATCACCCCCGGCAGTTCCATCCATATATACCACACGCCAGACCCTATCGTGGGCCAACCCAGCAAGCCTTGTGTTATCTGTCCCCATATGGGCCATGTGCACTCCCAAGCATCTAACCAAACGTACATATAGACACGTACATACTCAAGTCTTTGTGTGTACATCTACATGTTTAAGAATCGATCCATAAGAAATAGAATGTATGGTGAGGACACAAGTTCACAGAGGACGCTTTCTCCGCGATACAGGGAGGAGGAAAGACGAGGGAAGGGAGGGAGCCGAAGCATCTTTTCCAGGGAGGTAAGTCGGCCACACGAGCCAGGATAGGCTGCCAAGTGGCTAGACTTTCAGCTGGAGATTGAAAGCTGACCACCATCAGAGCAGAAAATAATGGATGGGAATGAGAAAGCAACAAACGATAATAATGGGTTAGAGAGACAGAGAGAGAGACAGACACAGAGAGGAGGGAGACGAGGAAGGGAGGGGACCCTGAGTGGTCTCTGGCCGGCCACACTGACGTCCAGCGTCCCGTGACGCTGGGCCAAATTTATATAAGTTCGTTGAACGGAGTATAAACTGTCCCGCTGGCTATAATATAAATAAGGCAGCTCTTCCCCCCCTGGCACGTACTGGCACGAGAGCATCTGTCAAGGAAGCCATAATTGTTATTCATCCATCGCCTGGTTGGTGGTAAGGAGGAGGGAGGAGGGCGCGTCGCTGAACACGCCCCTGACGGCGACTTGAGAAACTGCCGAAGTGACGTCGAGTTATGAGAGTCATTAAGAACACTTATTGTGCTGAGGAGAGGAGGTCCCAGGGACGGGATGTTGGGCCAGGGGCTAATTGGCGAAAGCATGGCGCTACTTGGCGTTACCATGCAGGAGCTACTGGTGCTCCTTGGGGGTCACCAAGTAGGAGCTACTGGTGGAGGCCATACTTCAGGTCTCCTGCTCTATGGGTCATCGTCTTCATGCCATCGGCTAGCCAGGTAGTGCCACTAGTAGTGGCTCTCCTAGTAGTAGTTGCCTGGGGTCTCTCCCACTTAACTCGAACCAGTCTTTGAGTTCGTACCTTCCTCCCATCCCAGTCCCCTCACGCGCCTCATCTCTCATATCCTCCCACTTCCCTTATGGCCCATATCCTTCCATATCCTCCCGGTGACCATTTGACACCCACAGCCAGTCGCCCTCACCACCAGGTTCCTACACACACACACACCATCAAGACCCGACCTTCGGGTAGAACACACCCACTCTACCAGTCCCCATCCACCACGTAAGGCCCCCCTCCTTCAGCTCCCCCTCAGGTAAAAGACGCAGCCTCATGATAGACGAGCTGCACTTACTCAACAGCCCAATTTTCCAGTCAGGTTGATCGATGGTAGTTACCTTGTCTCGTCAGAGTGATTCGCTAGTTAGGTTGTCCCCCCCCCCCTCCTCCACACATACACACACACACACACACACACACACACCCAGTCTGGCAGGTAATGCTTCACCAATCAACATCATTCTAGTCGATAATGATTCAATAATTCAAATATGACATTGATCGTCTCCCATCAATACAGCCACTCTACAATGTTCTCTGAATTTTCTTCCATATTTCTACGTCTTTTTTTACGAGCATGAAATGGGAAATGGAGTAATTTTTCAGGGTATACTTTTTCATATGCTTATAAATGTTTATATGTGTGAATTCGTGCGCGTGTTTTGTGCGTGTATATATATATATATATATATATATATATATATATATATATATATATATATATATATATATATATATATATATATATATATATATATGTATATATATATGTATATATATATATAGATATAGATATATATATATATATATATATATAGATAGATAGATAGATAGATAGATTTGATAGATAGTACATATGATTACTTTCTTATCCCTGGGGATAGGGGAGAAAGAATACTTCCCACGTATTCCCTGCGTGTCGTAGAAGGCGACTAAAAGGGGAGGGAGCGAGTGGCTAGAAATCCTCCCCTCTCGTTTTTAATGTTCCGAAAGAAGGAACAGAGAAGGGGGCCAAGTGAGAATATTCCCTCAAAGGCTTCGTCCTCTGTTCGTAACGCTACCTCGCTAACGCGGGAAATGGAGCTCCTGTGTAACACTGACGATTGTGCACTGACGACGGTACACTGATGGAAGCACAGTGACAGTGGTACACTGACGTCGGTAAACTAAGTACAGTAAAGGCGATATTCTGACGGCAGTGAGTTAAAGGCAGTACACTGAAGGCGACACACTGAAGGATAGTACACTGACGGTGAGTAGTGTACTGACGCTTGGCAGTACACTGAGAGAATCGGCAGTACCAAAACATCCTTACACGGCAGTAGCACTAGAAGCAGTACACTGTTGGCAGTGTACTGGCAGCAGTACACTAATTGTACTACTCTGACGTCATACAGTGAAGGAGTACACTGTAGACGTTATACTGACAGCAGTACAATGACGGCAGTCCACTTACAAGTATGGATGACGTGTTTAGGATGACATTTTGGATGACTGCAGCAACTGAAGACCTGGGAGTATACCTCCCTTCCCCCAGCAACTGAAGACCTGGGAGTATACCTCCCTTCCCCCCAGCAAATGAGGACTGGGGTATACCTCCCTTCCCCCCAGCAACTGAAGACCTGGGAGTACCTCCCTTACCCCAGCAACTGAGGACTGGGGGTATACATCCCTTCTCCCCAGCAACTGAGGACTGAGGGGATACATCCCTTCCCCCTAGCAACTGAAGACTGGGGGGATACCTCCCTTCCCCCAGCAAATGAGGACTGGGGGTACACATCCCTTTCCCCCAGCAACTGAGAACTGGGGGAGTTCCTACCTTCCCCCAGCAACTGAGGACTGGCACTCTCCCTACCCAGAAACTGGGGACAGGTACCTCCCTACCGTAGCAGCTGAGGACAGGTACCTCCCTACCCCAGAAACTAAGTGCAGGCACCTCCTTAACCCAGCAACAGGGGAGTGTGGCACCTATCCATCCACATACTATCCAGCATCATGCATTAGTCAGCCTCCCATCTGACAATAATGTCTCTGCAGCCTCGGGGGGGAATCAGCCGCGTTTCATTATGTACGGAGACATTTGCTGGCCACCAGCTTCGCCAGGCATGGGTGCGCTGTCCCCGCCCAGGTACACGTAGGCGAGGCTGATGGCAAGAGATGACAAACCTCTTCATCCTTCACCCTGAGTTAACTTCGATCTTTGAGTGTCTATTTCGCCTGCCTAGAATTCCCTTAGAGCAGAGGATAAGGAGTGCTGACCCCATGTAGCTTCTGCACGCGCATAAAGGAAAAAGAAGTAAAAACTGGGATTGGAAGATTGGTAATCCTCCCCTCCTGTGTTAGCACTTTCTAAAATTAGGAAAAGGTAAAGGATCATACCAAGTGAAGATCATCCCTCGATCATTCAGGCTAGGGTGTCTGAATGACAAATAAGGGGTCTGGCGGTAAGAGAGAAAGGGATTACATTTGATGACAAAGACCTGAATATTCTACCCCCAGGGCAAACAAATATGGAAGTGTAAGAGTGTGACGTATTTGGAGAAAGTTCAGAGTTTCGTAGAAAGACCAGAGCGAAGGAAATGGTGACACTGCAGATGCAGAACGAACTGTGTGACTGTTGATGCAGTCAAAGAAATGAGGTCAAGCCTGAAATAAATGGCGATGAGACTGTTGGAATGAGTGATTATTGGAGCTATACCACCACGAGGTCAGAGGAGAGAAGAGTCGAAAGGAATATACTTTGGGTTGAGGTGAGTGAGTGCTTTGCCAAGACTGACGCCAGGTTTCGAATCAAAGGTGTTGGGGGATCCGAATGCACATCTGGATCATGTGAAAATTTGAAGCTATATTAGGGGTACATGGATTACCTGGTGTGAAATGAAAATGGGAATATTTCTCTCGAGTTATGTGCTCAGAATGGGATGGTAATCATGAACAGATCGTTTAAGAAAAGATATACAAATAAACATATACATGAGTGCATGGGAGGGTTTGTTGGATGTGAACGTGCTGAGGCAAAAGGAAGGTTAGATATCTGAAAAAAAAAATTTAAAGATAAGATACGATGATATAACAAAATTCTTATATAACTTAAAATCTCAGTATGTACATGATCTAACAAGTTCAAAAATTCTTTAACAAACACAAGAATTTCAGAAAAGTTTCGGTGCCAAATGGACAAGAAAGACTTCCCTAATGAGAGCTCCATCTGTTGTAGTGGGTGATAACAACTGAAAGGAAATTGATCCTTCCACTACAGTAGTTGTAATCTCAATGTAGCAGTTATCTCAACTTAAAAAAAAAAGAAAATGTTTGATAGGGGAAAATCTAAACCTTACAAAATAGTTTATAAGCCTCCCCCTTGTCATGCTGGAAAAGGTCGAAGGCAAAGTCAGTCAAGGTCAAATGTTGATGTCCATCACAATTTCGTAATCTTTATACCTTGCGCGCCTTTCATCGCCTCAGCCAGGCAGCATCAGGAACAGAGGGCTGATCCCTTGGGGATATATCATCAACTGACTCTCTCTCTGTTACCCCCTTAAAACGTTAAAACAGTCGGGGAGGATTTCTAGCTCCCTTTCCTTATCCGACGCTCCCGTCCTTCTTGGATGCCTTCTACGACAAGGAGATACGTGGGTCGTATTCTTTTTCCACCTATCCTCAGGGATATAGAAGATTCCTCCTTCCCTCACGGAGGTATATGACCGATGATCCATGGGAGCGTCCTCTTCCAGACCGAGAGATATCTTATGAGTGACAGGAATGACTCCCTCCTGACGGAGATGTGGGTGATGAGCCACAACGATGACTTTCTCCTGACGCAGAGGTGTCCGATGAGCTACAGTGATATCTCCCTCCAGACGCAGAGGTGGCCGATAAGCTGCAGTGATGACTCCTTCCTGACGGAGGAACGGCCGATGAGCCACAGTGAATATCCCCTCCTGACGTAGACGTAGTCGACGAGCTACAGCGATGACTCCCTCCTGACACAGAGATGGCCAATAAGCCACAGTGATGATTCCGCTCCCGACGGAGATATAATGGCCGATGAGCCACAAGAAAGACTACCTCCTGACGCAGAGGTCGCCGGGGAATGAGACGTGAAAGAATAAAAGGGATTATGGCGCTCAGTCGGTTGCTCTAAAGCGCATTATATAATAACATCACAAGCTATTTTTGAAATCGATTACCAAGACATCGACCATCTGAATGTCAAGGATAGAAAACATAAAGCTGAGGTTTTGTACTTGAAAAAAAAGGGCATTTGAGGAGAAAAGCTCTCGAGTCGTAAGCCAGTGTGTACTTGCTATAAGGATATATCATATACTCATAGCGTGAACTGATAATGCATAAGAACATCCGGGTAAGCTCTGGGATGTTTAAACAAGGTAAAAAAAGAGAGGGAAAAAAAAAAACATCCAGCAAACGGTGTGAGCGGCAGGCCACAAGCCGACGGTGGAGCCCGAGAAGCTGGTAAACAAAGAGGCAAGGCAAATTGTGTGACCCCGAGTGAGCGAGAGCCCTTGTAGAGTCGAGCCCTCCTCACAAAGCCGTCGAGTGGGATCCAACTCTCTTCATTACTTTCCACAAACACCGCGTTTCCTTCGTCTATACACCCTCCGGCCGCTCCCCGCAACGCAATTCAAATTCTCTGCTTAACTTGTGGCGTGTGAGTTTGCTGCTTCGCTCAAGGGGGTAGAGAGAGAGAGAGAGTGTGTCCATCCTACCAGCCCTCAGCAGCGGAGGGAACTTTTGAGGAATAAATCCACGTGAGAAATCCATCTAATGACATAAATCCCAGGGAGGCAAGGGGCCCCCGTCCGAAGAATTATGATACTTGATCAGACGCGCGAGAGGAAGACACTTTAAACACTTGTTGTTCGTCAACACCGCAAAGTTGAGCTGAGTGGCGCCTCCTGGGGACCCACTCGCTCATAACCGCCACGACTTTTTTCTCTCATTTTCCCGCTATTTTGCGAGAAACCGCTGGCTCAGATCTCCATCATTCACAATCACTTTCTGTAGGGTTAGACGACGTGCTGTAAGGCTATGGTGGGGTACCTATTTACGCCGGAGGGCTGCCTTTACCGTGTGAATGAGGAGGAGGAGGAGGAGGAAGAAGCAGTCGCTCCAGAGGAAAGGTGAGCGAAAGCCAGTGGCTGAGGGAGGAGAGGAGGCCGGGGCAGCCCCTGATGGTGCGATTGGCAACGATGAGACACGCGCTGCGTGCTGGTCCTGTGTGTTGGCCCTGCCGGAGTCTGGGATTAGGGATCAACCTCTTGGGCCCTGAGTCAACCACAAGAGGCGGTGGAGGAGTCAACCCCAAGGGGTAGTGGAGGAGTTAGCCCCAAGGGGCAGTGGAGGAGTCAACCCCAAGGGGCAGTGGAGGAGTTAGCCCCAAGGGGCAGTGGAGGAGTCAACCACAAGGGGTAGTGGAGGAGTCAACCACAAGGGGTAGTGGAGGAGTTAGCCCCATGGGGCAGTGGAGGAGTCAACCGCAAGGGGTAGTGGAGGAGTCAACCACAAGGGGTAGTGGAGGAGTCAACCCCAAGGGGTAGTGGAGGAGTCAACCCCAAGGGGCAGTGGAGGAGTTAGCCCCATGGGCCAGTGGAGGAGTTAGCCCCATGGGGCAGTGGAGGAGTCAACCGCAAGGGGTAGTGGAGGAGTCAACCACAAGGGGTAGTGGAGGAGTCAACCACAAGAGGCGGTGGAGGAGTCAACCCCAAGGGGTAGTGGAGGTGTCAACCCCAAGGGGCAGTGGAGGAGTCAACCACAAGAGGCGGTGGAGGAGTCAACCCCAAGGGGTAGTGGAGGAGTCAACCCCAAGGGGCAGTGGAGGAGTTAGCCCCAAGGGGTAGTGGAGGAGTTAACCGCAAGGGGTAGTGGAGGAGTCAACCACAAGGGGTAGTGGAGGAGTCAACCGCAAGGGGTAGTGGAGGAGTCAACCACAAGGGGTAGTGGAGGAGTCAACCCCAAGGGGTAGTGGAGGAGTCAACCCCAAGGGGCAGTGGAGGAGTCAACCCCAAGGGGTAGTGGAGGAGTCAACCACAAGGGGCAGTGGAGGAGTCAACCGCAAGGGGTAGTGGAGGAGTCAACCACAAGGGGTAGTGGAGGAGTCAACCCCAAGGGGTAGTGGAGGAGTCAACCCCAAGGGGCAGTGGAGGAGTTAGCCCCATGGGCCAGTGGAGGAGTTAGCCCCATGGGGCAGTGGAGGAGTCAACCGCAAGGGGTAGTGGAGGAGTCAACCACAAGGGGAAGTGGAGGAGTCAACCCCAAGGGGCAGTGGAGAAGTCAACCACAAGGGGTAGTGGAGGAGTCAACCCCATGGGGAAGTGGAGGAGTCAACCCCAAGGGGCAGTGGAGGAGTTAGCCCCAAGGGGTAGTGGAGGAGTCAACCCCAAGGGGTAGTGGAGGAGTCAACCACAAGGGGTAGTGGAGGAGTCAACCCCAAGGGGCAGCCGACGACCACAAGAAGTTAGGCTATTGGTCAAACACACTGGGGTAGTCCACGAGTGGATCACAGGGAGAGGCTGGAGGTCAACTACAGGGGAAAGGAGACCGGGGGTCAACCACAAGGGAGAGAGGTCAGAGTTCAACTACAGAGTAAAGACCAAGGACCAACCACACTGGAGAAGCCAGGGGTCAGCCACGGGGTAAGGGCCGAAGGTCAACCACACTATAGACACCAGGGGTCATCCACGGGGTAAAAGGTCACAGGTCAGCCACAGGAGAGAGACCAGAGATCACTGACATCTGGCAGTGTGTGTGATGTTCCAGCTGACTGTCAGTGGCGTCAAACAGCATTACCCTACGACCTCCATCAACCCTTTAAACGTGGCACACAGAAGCTATGGATAAGACGCAAAACTAGAATAACACACTCGTAAATCGTGAGTAACGCAGCCTTAAACTTAAGTACAGTAGGCGTTAAACTAGTGTGCTAAACAGGTGCCATACGGCATCCCTGTGAAGTGATATAGACTTCAAACTAGTGTAATACAGGTATTAAGCTGATGTAATACAGGCACTGAACTGAAGTATTTACGGGTGTAAAACTCGTACAGACAGGTTCTAAACTAGTTTAATACACATGTCCGGGAAGGTTTAGTGCGTACGTTCAACTGGTATAGTGAGGGATATAGCTACAATTACGCGTGCATAAACTGGTCACTGTACGCATTAAACTGGTACATACTAGCGCTCAGTCTGCGTAGCGCATATGTTAAACTGGTGCGGTACGTGTGCTTAGCTGGCGCTACACAGGCATTAAACTGATATGCTACCGGTGTAGAATTGTGTAGTGCGAAACGTTTATCAACTGTTGCAGTCTTGGCTTTAAGCTGGTTTAGTATACACAGACATAAACTGGTGAAACACAAGCAAAATAGACTGCTGTGATCCGGACCTTGAACTGGTCAGGTACTGTCGTTAAACTGGTTTGGTACCGTCGTTAAACTAGTTTGGTACCGCCGTTAAACTGGTTTGATACCGTCATTAAACTGGCTTAGAGCTGTCGTTAAATTGGTCAGGTTCCGTCGTTAAACTGGCTAGGTACTGTCGTTAAACTGGTTTGGATACTGTCGTTAAAGTGGGTAAGTACCGTCGTTAAACTGGCTAGATACCGTCGTTAAACTAGTGTAATGCTATATACTAGTGTTGGCGAGTGTTGAGTTGTGGCGTCCGCCCATGGCGTCGGACGATTGCATACCCCTGGGGTCTGGAGCCAGGTACACGCCTTCCGTCCGCCGGCGTCCATCGCCTACCCCCACCGTACTACACGTCTCCAAGACGTCCGACGCCTTCCCTTGTCGTCCGACACGTCTCCTTCGACGTCCGACACCTGTACCCTAGTCATGCAATCCGTCTCCTTAAACGTCTGATGCTTACCCTCCGCGTACGACACGCCTCCGAGACGTCCGACGCCTATACCCTCGTCGTGCAACACGCCTCCGTAGACGTCCGACGCCTACCCCTCCGCGTATACGACACGTCTCAGTAGACGTCCGACGCCTATACCCTCGTCGTGCAACACGCCTCCGTAGACGTCCGACCCCCACCTCTCCGCGTATACGACACGTCTCAGTAGACGTCCGACGCTTATACCCTCGTCGTGCAACACGCCTCCGTAGACGTCCGACGCCTACCCCTCCGCGTATACGACACGTCTCAGTAGACGTCCGACGCTTATACCCTCGTCGTGCGACACGTCTCCTTAGACGTCCGGCGCTCCTAGCTGCTTCTCTCGGGGCCAACTTTGCCTCACCATACTTGCTCATGTGCTGGATGAAGCAGCATTACCATAAACGTCACCTTGCCCAGAGCCTCCTGTATGTATGACAAGAATGATCTCCTTTATGTAGCAGACATAACAGCAAACTTGCTTCATGGCATTTGTTAGCGAGGTGTCCGCACACCAGTTTGTGTTAGCCTCGGTAGCTTGGAAGGAGGGAGGGAGGAAGAGGAGAGGAGGGTGTGTGTGTGTTGGGAGGTAGGTGGTGGGGCCGTCTTTATCATTGGAGAAGCAGGCCGTAAACCTACTTAATGCTAGTGTACCAACACAAACTGTTAAAGTTGAGGCGCCAGGGCCAGCAGCGGCATAGTCACACACACACACACACACACACACACACACACACACACACACACCACTACCGTGAACGGCGCGAACCACAACCGACCGCCAACGTATTCGTCTAACTAGGCTTCAGGGATCTGTTAAGTTGGTCTTCGCTGGAGACACCAGAGGCCCCAGCTCCACATCCTTCCAGATGCCTCCTGTCTCCATGCCTTCTTTCATCCCCATCTGCGAGAGGAATCACCTTCAGGAAACCTTAAAGTGAAATGTTCAACAAAGTGGCATTTTTTTTCTCTGTGTTTCTCTCTGTAATAACTAACTATTCTTACCCATATCTGCCTCTCGGGTGTTAACTCCCCAATCACAGTCTGGCCTCCGCTCACTTCACCTCACCTCGACCTCTGAATCAAACTCCTCCCTCGTCCTATCCCTTGCTCTTGTGAGCCTGACTCACGACCTGCTCCTCACTGTCTACCACCATCTTCCATATGACTTTTAGTGACGTCTCCCTTCTCTTTTCCAATCCATCCTTATCTACCTTGTCCTCCTCGATCTACATAGTCATTCTCCTCATAACTAAAGTTATATTTTTCCCCACCTATAAACTCCTGCCCTTTCAATATTCATTAAGATCTTTTTAGACACAGACATTATATAACCCACCTTTCGCTTCTGAACTTGTGTGTCTGATTACCTACTTGCAGTGTACCGGGGGAGGAGTTTTTATACTGTCTCGCGTTCCTTTATGCGAATGGAGCCTTGCACTCGTCAAGTTCCCCGTCCCTAAACCCTGGATTTCCATCCTTCTGGCGCTTTGAATTGCAGAGTTCGATCTCTATTCAGTCCATCTCTGCGTTGTTTGTACCGCGCGTCCACTGTTCTGTCACTTGAGATCATAGATTTCATTCCTCAGGTCCTTTCTGACTCGTGTAGCTTTCTATTAAGTCCTCTATATATTTAGGACCTCATTTGCACGTCAGAGAGAGGGTTTATATTGATATGATGGGCTGCTTAAGGAAATTATGGTTGGCTTTCGTGTCTCCTGTACTTTTCCTTCTTCGTCACATCGACCAGCTCGACGTCGCTCTTAACTCACTCATTTCAGTGCTTCCCAACACGACCCTTCGTTTCATTCCAGCAGTTCCAGGGATTTCCTCGGGTTAGGAAGGAGACATGAGTGCTGAGGTATATTCCAACTTGGGTCCAGCATACGTCTTAGATCCCTCCCTGTATGTCTTGCAGTCCGTGGGCTGGAGAGCAATCTTACCTGTCGATCTAACCTCGCAATTCCCTCCCTCAGTCATGATCCCTCCCTCAGGCAGAAATCGAGTGATGAGTTTGGCCAAAAACGTCGAGCCCTAGGTTTCCCTTTACGGTCTGATACTTGTTACTTACTTCCCACAATGCGTTAGTTACGGGGTCGTCTGTTGATTTTCTTCATTGCCTGTTTTTCTAACTGCAATCGCTTTATGCCGCAGAACTTATGTGATCAAGAAACGAAAGAAATTCAAGTTTTTCTCATCTCGCTTTTGCTCAAGGTCACCCTCCAGTCTGTCATTTTGTAGGTACCACTTTTTTTTCTTTTTTTCACGTTTTTCAAACTTATTTTTTCCTTGGTCTCTCACTATGGTCTCTCGTTGATCTCTGTCTGGTGTTCTCGGAAAGTTTTCAACTCTCAATATCGTCAATTTCAATCAGAAACTTGAGAGTTATGACCATTGTCCTCCCCCCCTTCAACCTCTCTTCCTTCGCTCTTCCAATATGGGCAAATTTACGACCGCTAAGCTTCCTCTGTTTCCCGGTCCTCACACTTCATGCACCAGTCTTCTTGTCCTTCGTTTGAACCTTCTCTATCAGATCTGTATGTTTCTTCAAAGAGGGTGACCAATCTTAATATGTTCTCGCTAACGTACGAAAAGATGCTGTTAATTCCATAATAGATAGTGCCTTATCAGTATATATCAATGCAGTTTTGTTAGCATCCAACAGATTTTTTTCCCCCTTCAACTGTTCCGCTTATGTAGCGATAAGGCTGGACACTCTGTCACCTTCCAAAGTCCTCTCGCATATGCATTCCTGTGGTGTTATCTCCTGCGGGATGATATTCATGATTCTATCATTCTTCACTTTATTCATCTTTATCATCCTGCTTAGCTAAGTCGCGTTGAACTCTATCATCAGTGTGTCTGCCCACGCTCGATTGTTGTCTCGATCTCTTCGTTAGTCAGCACAGTTCTGGACATTACGCACTTCACTCATGATTTCAACACTTTTTTTTCTTTACAAATACATTCAAGTTTGGA
This sequence comes from Panulirus ornatus, assembly GCF_036320965.1. Lineage (NCBI taxonomy): Eukaryota > Metazoa > Arthropoda > Malacostraca > Decapoda > Palinuridae > Panulirus > Panulirus ornatus. Next base: position 8,876,791 of record NC_092251.1, read on the forward strand.
CCAAGTCTTTCCAGCACGTCGTTTACGTGGCAGATCATGAAATAAAAGCGGTCCTAAGACCTGGCTCCTGCGGTACGCCACTGGTTACTCCATTCCAGTTGGCAAATATAAATCTGTGTTCTCTACTCTCTTCTGGTTTTTTCGAGGAGGCGTCTGCTTCTTTTACCTGTGGAGAACAAGTTCAGATGCCTTCTGGCAGGGCCAAGAACACACCAAGTCTGTTCACTCATTCCTTTTCTCTAAGCCGGAGCCTCACTCTCTTACAGAAAAGTGCTGAACATTTATGTATTACGCGAGAACACTTGTCTTTGGACCCACGCTCGGGCAGTTTCTCCTCTCCATATCATCATCCATTCACTTTCTTGCTATCTACTCCAGTGCTTTAGAAATCACGGTTGTCAGGGATGTAAGTGCGCAGATCAGCCAGCGCATTTTCACTGTGTCCTTCCTTCAACAGAGGCACGACCTGCAGATACAACAACCACACAGATATCCATGTACTGCCATCAACACAGCCATACAAAACTCCCACTTGCACAAATAGTCAAGCATGCCCTATGTACTAATAATTCAGGTATATAACTTACACAAATATACAGTTATACCACATCAAGAAATAGACAAATATACCGCCTACACAAGTATGAAAGCGTGCCACCAACGTTTGGTATTCAGGAACATTATTTACATAACTCAACATATCTCTGACTCTAATATCGTAACATTTCACCTTCACCCGGCGATCCTCTCCACCAACTAATTTCACCATCTGCCAGAACACAGTTATCTGCACAGTGTCTGATATACGAACTGCGCCAGACAGTAAAGCATGCTTCGTGCATCTGCCCTTGATATATGCCACCTACACCTGATAGTGAGACATACCACCTACACCTGGCCTCCAGACACCTACACTTGGCCTCCAGACATCTACATCTAGGCCTCCAGACACCTATATTGGCCTCCAGACACCTATATTGGCCCCCAGACACCTACACCTTGCCTCCAGACATCTACACTTGGCCAGTACACACAAAGGCCAGGATCAACCCAACGAATCCTCACACAACAAGAGATCGACATTGACACGTCTCTCGCAGCTCGTGAGGTTAGACGACTAAGGTTAACATCGATCAGTGTCTATTGTGGGGTCGCCGTGGAGTGGTGGGCAAAGTGGCACTGATACTCTTAAGGAGGACGAGGGAAGACTCCTCTTAAACACGTTCTGACGCTGGAGGAGTAGGAGGGAGGTGGGGAGGAGGGCTACAGGATTGTGTTGTGGTGGTTGGGGGAGGACTCTCTGTCAAGGGGAGTGGCGGCGGTGGTGGTGGTGGGGGACGGGCTGTTGGGAAACAGGTAGATGATAAAAATATGAGAATATCTGTGACACTGAGGTGGTCATGAAGGCGAGAGTGACAGTGAGGAGGTCAGGATGATGAGAGTGGCAAGGAAAATGACCACGAGAGTGAGAGTGAGGTGATCATGATGGTGAGAATGACATCGATGGTGGAAAATGACATGAGAGTGGGTGCAGAGGGTATCTTATCCACTGTGTTTGAGGTAGGCTGATTGTTTTTGTAATATTTGATGTTGGTGAAGGAATGAGGAGGGGAGGTGACGAGAGGTCCTGATGTGGGAGAAGTTGAAGCAAGTGTGGCGTGGTAGACGTACCTTAGCGCTGATGTAGGCGTAGGAAGCACTAGCCCCGTTGAAGAAATGAGTCGCTGCCGGGTCTCGTGGTGCATCTGAGGGAGAGAATTAGTGTTGCTGAGGCTCCAAAGTAGCGTAGCAGAAGACGTTCTCTCGCAGTGTTGTCGGTGTAGCAGTCTGAAGAAGGCGTTGCTGAGGTGTCATTGTCTGGAAAGAGAGAGGCAGCTGCCGGGATTGTGTTGTGCTTGAGGAAGTGGACAAGTTACCACAGCTGCTGCAAAAGACGGGCAAATGCGGAGCACTGCAGAATTCATCCCTGAGAAGAAGGAACGATCCAGAGCCACATGACAGGGGATGTTCCCACCTGCAGGGGAGCGGGTCAACTGACTGACTTTGAATGATTCAGGTCAGCTGGAGTGCAACGGGATCACCCCCCCCCCCCCCAGCTGGTGTGTTAATGATGTGGTGTTGACAGCCCAGGTCATTGATGAAGGCCCATAGGAGATTAAGGAACGATACTGAATTGGCGTAGAGGGTCCTTAGTGCGACCTCTGCTGTGAAGGTTTTGACAGCCAACCAGAGGGGAATGGCTTCCAGGTCATATATATATATATATATATATATATATATATATATATATATATATATATATATATATATATATATATATAGATAGATAGATAGATAGATAGATAGATAGATAGATAGATAGATAGATAGATAGATAGATAGATAGATAGATAGATAGATAGATAGATAGATAGATATATGCCCTGCATATGAAAAGTCATCTTCGCTGAGGCTGGGTCATCATCTGGTGCCAGAAGGGAGAACGGTATCACTGAGGAACTTCTCACTCCAAAAGAGTCCAATACTTCCCTGCTACTGGAAGTAGCGCAGCCTCGAAGCTGCTGCAGGAGCTCTTTTAGAGAAACGGGTCTTGTGATTATATGATAGATAAGATTATAGATTGATAGATAGATATTGTAGGCTATACATATACCCATTCGAGTTATATAACCATTGAGGTAAATGGTTTCAAAGGAAGGGGTCCTTATGGGGTGGTGTGTGTGTATGTGGAGAAGGTCAGGAGAATTACTCTCCTGAGCAGACAACAGTTAGAAGGGCCCAGCTCCTCCTCAGTCGATGTGGCACATGTACTTCCTCGCCTTCACTCGCACACACAGTCAGATGAATCAAAAAAAAAGAAGAAATAATCTATCAAAAACTAATATTCTTTTAGGTTTTGCATATTGGCGATCAGTCTCGGCGAGAAATTAATCCATATTAATCCTTCTGACATGTCGGGGTTGTGGGGGAAGGAGAAGGAAGAAGAAGTTTCGATTAATATCTCGAGGAAATTCCTCAAGACACGGGTGAATTTTGGGAGGCACCCACCAATATGACCCAAGCGCCTCCAATAATGCTGCAAGGGGTGGTGGGGAAAAGGGGAAAAAAAAAAAAACCCTCCTGCCACCATGAATTACATGCCTTCAATGGAGAAAATTTAATTTAGGTGTCAAGGAATAGGCGAGAGGAATGAGAGGAGATCAAGAGCATTAGTTTGACTCTAGTAAACAAATTGGGTTTCGGAGAAGCATTTTTCACAAGCCCAGCCCAACCCCACCACCACCATCCAAACACCCCATCCACCACTCCCTCCTCTCCCACATACACACATCCCAAACCTCCTTCCCCTACCCCCGATCCCACAGGGTAGAGGATCATCACCTCCCCCACTCTGCCAGCTAGCCCCGATAGCCCCTTTATTGGCCCCCAAACACCATATTTTATCCTTTTCTAAATGCCTCAGTGTTTGTTCTCCCTCCGTATATTGCATTAATGCACAGTCCGCGTCACTCTTTTATTATTTTCTATCCTCATCCACACACCTCGCTCTGTACATCTCTGATTAGGTTCTTTGTCCCTCTGACTCCCATAGGTATCTTTATTTTGCCGATAATTGACATCGTTTTCTGTGTTTTCTTCGTCTATATTTTGCATTTATTCGTTTCACTGATGGAAACTCATGTTGCTCCCTTCCATCCTTGTCTCTGCTTCAGGTATATACACACTCTCTCTCTCTCTCTCTCTCTCTCTCTCTCTCTCTCTCTCTCTCTCTCTCTCTCTCTCTCTCTCTCTCTCTCTCTCTCTCTCTCTCTCTCTCTCTCTCTCTCTCTCTCTCTCTCTCTCTCTCCAATATTTCTTTTACGTTTTCAATGACCAAGATGTCCATTTTTCTCTCTCTCTCTCCTCATGGAGCCCTATCCTCACTCGAGACAGTGCCTCACCTCACCCAATCCTCATCCTACTTGCTCCTCACTCCTCTCGCACGACTCAACGCCATGGGAAGGATGGTCATCCCAAGTCATGACGTTATGCATCAGGCCATGAGAGAGACAGGGAGTGTCCATGGTCCCTAAGCACTTCAGTGAGAACCAACAGTACATCGTAAATATAGACGAACTGCAGTAGACACTGCCTCCATCTTAGGCACTTCCACGACATGTACAGTGATCTCATATGTGAGGTTCACGTTCCCTATATATATATATATATATATATATATATATATATATATATATATAGAGAGAGAGAGAGAGAGAGAGAGAGAGAGAGAGAGAGAGAGAGACCAAATTGGAGGTGGAAAGATGGAGTGAAAAAGATTTTGTGTGATCGGGGCCTGAACATGCAGGAGGGTGAAAGGAGGGCAAGGAATAGAGTGAATTGGAGCGATGTGGTATACCGGGGTTGACGTGCTGTCAGTGGATTGAATCAGGGCATGTGAAGCGTCGGGGGTAAACCATGGAAAGCTGTGTAGGTATGTATATTTGCGTGTGTGGACGTATGTATATACATGTGTATGGGGGTGGGTTGGGCCATTTCTTTCGTCTGTTTCCTTGCGCTACCTCGCAAACGCGGGAGACAGCGACAAAGCAAAAAAAAAAAAAAAAAAATATATATATATATGTGTGTGTGTGTGTGTGTGTGTGTGTGTGTGTGTGTGTGTGTGTGTGTGTGTGTAGTTGGGATTCTTAACAGGAATGGAACTTTTGTTACCGAATTCGTCACTGTGTCCTATTTTCCCATCTTGGATTATCATAACAAGTCGGTTCGACGCTCCGGGGGAAGAACTCATTATCCACTAATTCCATAAAGACTGTATTCTTCCCCTCCTCAAACCTCCAGAAAAGCCTTAATTACCGATTATGAGCGGCGACTTCGGGAGGAAAACGTGCCCCCAAGCTGGTCTCCATAGTGAGCTGCCAGGCTTTGCGAACGGCGGGACAGATTTTTCAGTCTTAATTGCCAACCTCCAGCCTCCCTTTCCCTGCTCTCCCTCCCTCTCTCTCTCTCTCTCTCTCTCTCTCTCTCTCTCTCTCTCTCTCTCTCTCTCTCTCTCTCTCTCTCTCTCTCTCTCTCTCTCTCTCTTGCAAATTACACCCTCGTAATCGCCTTCCTCATTGCCCCCTACGACTCCCCGTGACTTAAAACAAATGAATGAAAGATTGATGAAGTCAAAAAAAGGTGGGGGAAGGGGAATGTATCAGTCAGTCAGTTTACGTCGTTGTTGTTTGTTGGGTTTTTACGGCCATTGACCTATGAGGAAGGTCATTAGGCCTGCCCTAGTTTACGTTGGGTCAGGAGGTGTTCAAGGAGCAATTACAGGTCAGGTCTGACCTAGAGATTTGAGTCCAGGACTGAGTAATTCAGGTTTCACTGGGACGAGGGAGGCAAACAATACAGGTTAAGTCTGGTTGGAAGGCTAATATAAGGTAGCAACAGGTCAGATCTGGTCAGAGTGCTAGGTTAGAGGACTGGGGTCAAGGTCGCAACTGGTTGTTAGGTCTGGTCGTAAGGCTGGGTCAAGCTAGAAACTGGTCGGGTCTGATCCTAGGGCTGGTTCATGGTAGAAACTGGTCTGGTCTGATCGTAGGGCTAGGTCATGGTAGAAACTGGTCTGGTCTGGTCGTAGGGCTGGGTCATGGTAGAAACTGGTCTGTTCTGGTCGTAGGGCTGGGTCATGGTAGAAACTGGTCTAGTCTGGTCGTAGGGCTAGGTCATGGTAGAAACTGGTCTAGTCTGATCGTAGGGCTAGGTCATGGTAGAAGCTGGTCTGGTCTGGTCGTAGGGTTAGTTTCAAGGTAGAAACTGGTCGGGTCTGGTCGTAAGGCTGGGTCAAAACTAGCACCCAATCAGGTCTGGTTGAAGGACTGATGAGTGAAAGTAACATTGTTATCATTATCATTATTCCATTCTTATCTCATCATCACTGATACCACATAGAAACCGACGATCTTCTCATAGGGACATGAGTGTGACCCCACCCTTCCCTGGCTATGGCCACACCCACAAGGCACGCCCATATTTAAGAGAGAGAGAGAGAGAGAGAGAGAGAGAGAGAGAGAGAGAGAGAGAGAGAGAGAGAGAGAGAGAGAGAGAGAGAGAAAATAAGACAGAGCCCTCAGCCAATTAGGCCTCGCGACCACAATAACAGCAACAATCCACCAGTACTGCTACACCCACCTCACCCCACCCCATCAAGGCCCCCCAGCTCGCCGCTCAATAGTAAACAGTTCTGGCTAGCTGTATTTTCCTCCTCAATTTGAAGATTTTATCTTCGATTCTGGAGGGTCTTAGCTAACGACGTGCATGTCGGCCGCTGCCCGCGGGGCAGAGGAACCCCGCTGGGGCCCAGAGGCGGAGGGCTCGCCTTGGACCACCGTCGCTTCCTCCTCCTCCGCCTCCTCCTCCTCCTGCCCCTACACACGTGGCCAGAGTCTGTGGACCTTCCTTTCCTCCCTCCCTCTCTTACGCTGGCCCGGGACCTGTACCGTCCATCCTCCCGTCCCGGGACCTACTACATGTACGTCCCATCCCTCACCCTGCCGTGGGATACGTACCGTCACCATCCCAATAGCCCAGGATCTGTCCCGTCCCTCCCCATGGACCATTACCATCCCTCCCTCTGGCCCGGGACTTATATCTATCATCCCTACCCCACGGTCCAGAACCTGTACCGGCCTCCCTCTCTCCTCATGTTTCCCAGGACGTCCTAAGACAAGACGTTGACGGCCACCACGTCTGGTTTGATAACCTGCAAGTAAGAGGGGTACGATAAATGAACAACGGAACATGAATTTCTATCATTTATGAATAACTGAAAAATTCATACTTATCATAAGCCAGTTCAAAATGCTAGTCCAATGCATGTATTCCAAGAGTCCTGTATTTTTTACAAATAGCCGATCCAATCTCTCTTTTTTCTCTCTCCCCCGAGTGTATTTAGCGATTGTGTTTATATCGTAATGGCTTCTAAAAAAGTTGAAAATTTCCTATATGATTTCCCTATCGGTATATTATCTCTCTATACTTTTTAAAAAAAAAAGGTGTTCTTTCGTTGCTATTTTTCTGCCGTGGATGGGGAGAAACCCTCTGTTTTACCAGCCCGTCTCCAGCCTACATATATCAAGGGTTTCCTGTGGGAATGAAGGAGAAAAAACGGGAAGAGATGGAGGCGGGGGAAAAGGAGAGGAAGAAGAGGGGGGGGGAAAGAAAACGGGAAGAATGTTGAGAGGCGAGTTAACATCCTTGTAAGATATGTTGTACTTACCTGTTGGTATACGTAGGTCCTTAAGAGGGAAGCATCCATGATCGGGAAGCACACATTCAAATATCATAACCCGCTTGAGGGGGCACACTTTTAGATATCATAACCCGCTTGAGGGGGGCACACTTTTAAATATCTATCATAACCCGCTTGAGGTGGGCACACTTTTAAATATCATAACCCGCTTGAGGGAGGCACACTTTTAAATATCATAACCCGCTTGAGGGGGCACACTTTTAAATATCATAACCCGCCAGAGCCACTTATTATATACGAGAGGCCAGTGAGCCGTCGCCAGCCATACTTCTTTCATGATATATTTACCCATTACTCTGCCAGGAACAATTTTCTCTTGAAAAATAACTAAGAAAAATAAGAAAACGTTTATCTCCAGCTTTCCCCCCCGAACACCAGTGATGGCATCAGTTTAAGATGATGTGTGGCATTGATCGTGAGCCACAGGGTGAGCAGTGCCTTCTGTCACTGTACCCTTTAACAGTGTCTCAGTGATATGTCTGTGTCTTGCTGTGTCTGTCTGGTGATCTCTATGGCTGTCTTCTGTCCACAGACATCATAACACAGTCATGACAGAGATCGGAAAAGCTTGGTGACGCCATTTGTTTCGAGAGACTGCATTTGTGTGATGACACTGTGTTCCAGTGCCAAAGATCGAGGTTAGGTCATGGATAAGTTAGGGGGGTCAAGTTACGGGTAAGTTAGTGGCTCAGTCAAGATCTCTTAATGGCTCAGCCAGGGGTAGATTAGTGGCTAAAGGTAAGGGGTAAGTTTGTTGTTTAGGTCAGGGGTAAGTTAATGGTAGGGTTAGGGGTAAGTTAATGGTAAGGTTTGGGGTACGTTAGGGGTAAGTTAGTGGCCCAGGTCAGGGATAAATCAGTTGTTCAGGTAAGGCGTAAGTTAGTGGTCAGGTCGGGGGTAAGTTAGGGATCAGGTAGAGGTACGTCAGTCAGTCAGGTTAGGGATAAGTTAGTGGACCAGATTAGGGACCCGTCCAGTGCAGAATTAGGGATCTTTGAAGGCCTCGCATTTTCAGAAGACAGAACCTCCCCCCCTCACAGTCTCCTAAGAAAATATATATTCTTTCTTGTTTTGATTTTCAAAACTTTGTTATGACTGGTAGAGTTTGACTCACTTTTCTCAAACTTTTATAGCAGATAAAAACGAAAATATATATCATTACCGAAAGATTTATCAAAAACCTTATTCATAAATGATTTATGATAAAGGCCTCATTCCCTCTCGTAAATTAATAGACTTACGACCTGGTTTATATCACAAACTTTTACGGCAAACAACAAGAATGCATCTTTACCAATAAATTAATTTAAAAGATTTTTGCATAGATTATCTGTCATAAGAGGCATCGCTTCCTCTCGTATGAATAGACTTACGAACTGGTTTACATCAGAACCTTCCATAGTAAATAACAAATAACCATCTTTATCAAAAGATGTATTTAAGGATTCATTTATAAATGATCTTTAAGTTATAATCGAAGCCTCATTCCCCTTCGTAAATAAACAGACCTACGAACTAGTATACATCATCAAGGTGCTTTTCGACGCTGCATGCCATCTGAAGTTATATATCTTTTCATCATCTTTTGATAATTGTTTTGAAATATTTTATTCGTTTTCTTATTGACAGAGGGGACCTTCTTAAGTAAGCACGGGGCACTGTCGTCCTTGCAACTTATGTTACTTAGGCTCCTCCAGAACTGAGTCTGTCGCATGCCAGGTGCTGTCGTGTTTGTTGTGAAGAATCTGTCAGAAAGTGTAGACCACCATTGACAGAGCACCTGTCAGGGCTGGGCAGGGTGTACCCGTTTCAGGACCGTCCACTGTGTACTTACTTCAGTACCGTCCATTGTGTACCTGTTTCAGTACCATCCACTGTGTACCTGCATCAGTACCGTCCATTGTGTACCTGTTTCAGTACCGTCCACTGTGTACCTGCTTCAGTACCATCCGCTGTGTATCTGCCTCAGTACCGTCCATTGTGTACCTGTTTCAGTACCGTCCACTGTGTACCTGTTTCAGTACCGTCCACTGTGTACCTGCATCAGTACCGTCCACTGTGTACCTGTTTCAGTACCGTCCACTGTGTACCTGCTACAGTACCGTCTATTGTGTACCTGTTTCAGTACCGTCCACTGTGTACCTGCATCAGTACCGTCCATTGTGTATCTGCCTCAGTACCGTCCATTGTGTACCTGTTTCAGTACCGTCCACTGTGTACCTGTTTCAGTACCGTCCACTGTGTACCTGCATCAGTACCGTCCACTGTGTACCTGTTTCAGTACCGTCCACTGTGTACCTGCTACAGTACCGTCTATTGTGTACCTGTTTCAGTACCGTCCACTGTGTACCTGCATCAGTACCGTCCATTGTGTACCTGTTTCAGTACCGTCCACTGTGTACCTGCATCGGTACCGTCCACAGTGTGTCTGGGCTGATGTAATCTATACCTACATAGGTACAGTTCTCCCTAATTACTCATTTGTAATCCCCCTCTCATAGCGTATGGGGAGGGAGCATTATGCTCGTGAGGACCCATATCTAAAACTTTCCTTATAATCAAATAATCCTTAAAGCATCTTAAGACTTTATGTTCTCAGGGTGTCGTCATTTCTTCCCTTTATTCTGCTAACAAAGGACAATATCCTCGTATCTATCCTAGCTTGCCTCTGGAATGCTTTCAGCATGTGCTCTTCCACGCCTATGTCCATCATTTAAATGGATGATCAATATTCATCTTGTCAAGTCGATTAAGGATCCTGAAGGCTTTATGATCACGTCTCCGATTCTTCTTCCTTCGCTCGTCCACCAGTGGCAATTCACTGGCTGCTGTTCCTTCCTCCTAACTCATCTCTTAAATTTCGGACACAGATGTTATCCTCCTCGTTGGATTTGCAGATGCAAGTCTCCCTCCAGGAGAAACGACTAAAGTGGTGATGTTTGCCCTAACTCTGATCTGGTTACGTCGTGTACATGTTCCTCTGGATATCCCACTGCAGGGAATTTTGACAGTCGCTTGTTATTTCTCCCTGTGTGGTGTTCCCGTGATAGGTTGGCTGGATGCTCTCTTAACCCACAAGTTCCTTTCGCAAAGACTACTGTAAGTTGTCTCCTGTTTGATGATGATCATAAATAGACCTCCTTTCCTTCTACCTCATCTTCATTAGTTTATGTTTGGTCGTTTCAAGCTACGGTCTTTCGAGGAAGTGGAAAACTTGCCACCTAAAAAGAGCCTGGTGCATAACTGTTAGGAAAGAAGTGAAGGTCTGGAGATTCCCAAAGCTTCGAGGTGTAGGGAAAGAAACAAATATGAAACTAGCCCACCCTTGAGTTGCCAACGGCCACACAGCAATCATGTGACGCAGTAGCCTGCCGAGCAGTACATGTTCCTGCTAATGGCGTGGGTTTACAAGTGGCCCGGTCCACTGGAACTGAGAAGGTCGGGTTTTGATACACGAAAGATGGTGGGAGTTATGAGGGTAAAGAAATATTGAGGTAGATGGCTTCAAAGGTCAGAGACTCGGGATCTGTGAGGCGAGTAAAAGGTGTTCTTGCACTACAGGAAGGACGAATACAACTCCTAGAGCAGAACAATTGGTCAATGACGTAGATATTCAGCAGTGAATAGAGGTAGCCTTGAACAGTTGGGTTTTGAGAGAGGAGGTGGTCAGGTGACGAAGGAAAGAGATGGTGTTCCACAGTGGAGACACTGACTCCGAGATCATGAAATTTGCAGAAAATGGACAGATAAAGAGCCAAGTCAAGGAGCAGTGTTAGTGGAGGTGATGTGGGAACCAGCTGCCAGATGGCAGTCAAGGGGGCCCCCCAAGAATTACTTAACCCTCTTCGGCCGGTGGTGCCCTTGAGACTCGACGCCAAAGAAAAGTAATTTGGACATACTTTGATTACTTTATATTCGTGAATTTGTGACTCGAGAGAGAGTCGCGTGAGTCACGCGTTCTCAAGAGATGTGTTATTCTGAGAGCGAATGCTCATTTGTGGATGACGCTCCAGCCACCCACTCGTATATGAGAGGCGAAAAGTAATTGTAAGATGCTTGACAGAGGTAGGGAACAAGACAGCCACTGCAATGACGATAGATACAGAAGGACGTGAAGTGAGACCAGTGTGCAAATCATCAGTTGGCTGACCACACCTATACGAGCCATATTCCCATTCCTGTCATCTGACGGCTTCACATCCAGTATTCTGTACTCACTCATCCCCGGCACACGTTCTATACCAGAACAAGCGACAGTTCGTAAATCACTCACGATACAAGGCAGAACAACCCCAAGCTTTGTCCGTCTGTGAAAACGCTGGTGACACATGTTCCAAGTGTCGAGGACTGTGTGTGTGGAAGGGATGAGGTCGATCATGGGTGAATCTTTGATTAGCTGTGGGAGGATAAGGCTCACAGGGGGAGAAGGGGGGACACATGCACTCAAGAAGCACCTGAACTCATGAGCCAAACACACACACACACACACACACACACACACACACACACACACACACACACACACACATTTAACACCAGACGCCTTCTCTTACCACCCGTCGTCTTACAGTAGACCCAAAGACCACTGTCGGAGATGCGACAGGACTTCAGTGCACTCTATCAACACATGAGTTTTAAGGATCACCTACGTCCAATATTCCACGTTTAGATTAGGTTACGTTAGATTTGGTTCGACTTTTAACCTATACGTAATCCGTCCTAGCATAGAAAGACGATCCATTTTACTATAAACTGGGACGCATAGAAGTTATATATATTAGCATAAGAGACCCCACATCTATACATATTCGTCGTGTTGCAGCCTATCTTGTGTTGGTGTGATGATAGTGTAAAGGAGATATACACCATATTGTGGAGGTGCGAATCACAGGATATAGTACACAGGCCACATTAAAAACGGAAGGGTAACGAAGAATAATTGGCGTTGCGAGGTAAAGCCGGGGCGGGGGTCCAGCAAAGGGACAATTGTTAGCGGCTTAGCGAACCATAATCCCAGGGATGAAGGGCGCGCGCGTCTGCCCCACTTTGGATATTCTTTTCCCCCAAGATGAACAAGGACTGTATCATTGATATTGTCTTTGCTCACGTGGGGTGAAATACTGTGGTGCCAGGAGATATGTCACCGCTTGTCTAGCTGCTTCAGGATGGCCATAGACAGCTAAGTAAAGCGTCGTCCACCACTCCCCCTAACCCCCTATGCGTCAGTTAAGCAAAACATAGATTTTCGTTGACTCTCAGTCGGGCTACGCTTGAAACTGAGAAGTATTAACTCGCTCAACCATTAGATTAAGAATAATCTATATACGATTTTAGAATAAGATTGATGAATTATTATATGATTGCACTGCAGGTTTTGTAGACTCAGTGTTAAGTGAAATTGTCCAAAACCAAAAGTTGCGACTAGTGGAAAGGCAAACGCTCTCAAACCAGAGAGGAGGAAACGGGGAACTGCTTGTCTCCCTCGGAGTTTCCACTAGATCTTAAGTACCTGATTTTACTGAGAACAAGGGAATCCACGTGGAGGTTAAAGAGGTTCATCTGAAGTAATTACAGATCAAAGCTTTAAATTTGATAGGGAATTTGGTGTTGAATGACTTACTGTACAATGACGGTATATTGAATAGCTTACATTGTATCAGTTAATGGGACTTTCAGTGAAATGTAAAGAAATATTGGGCAAGTCCGAATCTAGATGAAATTGAAACTTGAAAGTAACAATTATATTTCCTTTACACCGTTTTGAGACCTCGAACACAACATATACATATATACAGAATAAATTCTGCTTTGTTTCACTGACTAGCCTTTAGATTTATTGTATGTGATATTCATGGGTTTGGCTGTGTGCCATTTCTGTACTATATTACGTTTTAAGTTCATTTTATCTTTTAGATTTACTGTATTTGATATTCACGGGTTTGGCTGTGTGCCATTTCTATACCATATATGCCTTAGTCATAAGTCTTAGATTGGTTTTGATACGTTTGGCTTCGGGTGTAGACCTTACACTCATGAGGAGTGTATAGACCAAGAGATGGTCCCTTGTCATTCCTTCTCATCTTCATAACTTCACGTCTGTTTCCGTTGAGAAATATCAACCATTCATCTAACTACTGTAACATCTTATCCAGGTTTCACTGTAGGTGATTTACACTCGCCCACGAGCTCCTAATTTCATTCATCAGCTGTCCACTTACTCATGATGGACTTGAGTCCATCTGCCAAGTCGTACCAGTAATCTATGGGTAACAATGGTCTTAGCTTTGAGCCCAGGGGTTCGTAATATACAGCCCATGGACCATTTTCCAAGACATTCAAGGAATAAGTCTATCATAAACTCAAATAAATATCCATCACACCATAGTTTTAACATGTTGAAAAATTGATACTGATGTCTTCATTTGTGTCTACAATCGAGGTTGTAGCGCAATCATGTCACTCACTCAGAAGTGACCCTTTCCTATAGCAAGTAGATGAATTGATTGACGAGGTGCAGAACGAGTCCTTCTTGTTTACCTCGTCTACGACAGCGCTTCCTCAGTGTATGGTCATAGAGAAGGAACTCGGCACATTTTATGAGAAGGCCAGTAGAAAGTGCTTCGCGAAGAGGTCGGTCCTCTCCCTCTGAGAATTCTCATTCCCCCATCTCTATAATACCTGTGTGTCTAGGTTTCTCAACACTTACGAAAAGCGATCAAAGACGCAATGTCGCTCAGTTGCTGGAGCAGTCTACCACCGTCGATGTGCCATATTGTTCAATCGGCTTATAATATTCTACGGTAGTTCTGATCGTAGAAAGAAAACAAGTGTCAAGTCTTTCATTATTTGATATGTCTTCTTACAATTTCTTTTTATCTTCAGAATCATCACTGAATCTTCTAGATTGAAGTCATTCGTGATACACTCACTACGTTCGTTTAGCATAGCCTGTTGTATACCCTCTCCCCTTAGGCTTCGAGTGACTTCGTATGTTGTGATATGAGTAAGAGCATGGTCCACCGAGCAGGCAGGCGATCCCTAGTAGGTCCAAAGGGTTCAGGAAAAGGATCGAGGACACCTGCTGCAGACTTTACATACTGTTATTATCCTTCTCGGCTCCAAAGCCTTAGAATTACAGCCACAGATCTTATCATTAAGAAGCGTTGTTCTCACCGTCGTATTTCTTCCCAATTCCCCCTTAATCTTGTCTGCTTATTATGGTGGAGTTCTGTTATTTCTGCCGTCCTGTTTCCTTCATTATATCCATATTCCACTCTGAAGTCAAAGTAATTTTTCCCCAGCTAGAGCACCGTATATTATATCTTCACTCTCCACTTCCCAGTCCTTGTGAATCACGTCCGTTTTGAGCGGGCAAGTCTTGAACACTGTAACTCAGTGTATCTTCACCTCCATGTGAGCCCCAATTTGCTCACTTTCGCTTCTATAGAACCGAAATCTCCCAGTATGAAAAATATCCACCATGATCAAAATTCTGGTCATATTCTCACTGTACTTACTATGTATTTGGTCAGAATCAACGAACTGTTTCTTGGGATTTGTACACGAAGTTATTGGGAGGCAAAGTACACTCCCAAGGACCAGTAGCGTGAAGTAACGTACATTCCCATATATTCAAGGACCAGTAGCGTGAGGTAACGTACACTCCCATATATTCAAGGACCAGTAGCGTGACGTAACGTACACCCCCATATATTCAAGGACCAGTAGCGTGACGTAACGTACACTCCCATATATTCAAGGACCAGTAGCGTGACGTAACGTACACTCCCATATATTCAAGGACCAGTAGCGTGACGTAATGTACATTCCCATATATTCAAGGACCAGCAGCGTGACGTAACGTAGAGTGTGTCCCATACAGCCAGGTACCATCGCGCCAGCCTCATCGCGTCGTGCCTATAGCGAGCAATTCCGCCGCCATCTGGGGTCCCCAACGCACAATTTATCCTCATAGACGCGCTATCCACTCGTGATCAGAATTGGTTGTGCGGAGAGCAGCGGGCCGTGGGCTATGATCACTGGGCGGCCGGTGAGGGAAAGGGGGGAAATGGGGCACAGGAGGGTGAAGCTGAGAGAGAGAGAGAGAGAGAGAGAGAGAGAGAGAGAGAGAGAGAGAGAGAGAGAGAGAGAGAGAGAGAGAGAGAGAGAGAGAGAGAGGTGGAAGAGAGGGAGGGAGAGGAACGAAAGAATGAGAGGTTGGTTGGTTGTCTAGGCTTTGGAATTGTCAGCTGCCAGGAGTTATCTAAGCCCACCAGGGGCAAGTTATAGTCTACCAACCGAAATATGTCAAACATCTGCTTTAAATAAAGATAACTCTATGACCACATACGCCCTTGTAGAAGTGTACGAATGTGCATGTAAAGATTCGCCAATATTAGACTTGGGACTGATCTCTTTTCAATTAACAGCCCTTTCTCGGGTATGTGTTTACTTGCATAAGCCGACTGTAGCATAGTGGAATGGTAAGTGGACGTGTGTGTCATGTAGAATGTGATGAATTACTTAATTCTAAATAAAATCAATACTTGAAGTGTAGAAGTAGGGTAAGAAGAAGCCTATAAGTACGATAAACACGAATAATCGAGGTTAAAAAAAGATTATGAAGCCTATGCTATACTCATTACACCTGAGTAGGGCAGAGAGAATTAAACATATATTAAGTGATTTCTTTTCCAAATTGTCACTGTTAGCAGAAATGTTTTCTGAAGCTGAAATGTGAACACCAGGTTAAAGTGAATAAATTTGAGAAGTTACTGATGCAAAAAATATAGAAAACTATTGTTTAAGTTTTTCTCCGTTTTCTTTTATAGCGTTAATTCATCTTTCTCTCTCTCTCTCCAAACATCCTCTTCGACAAAGTACATCATTAACAAACTAATTCACCAAACCAGCGTCTTGGTTTCAGGTGATCAGAAATACTTGATAATCACATATAATCATGGACGTGTCATTCAGTTCTGTGAAGGAGTTTTCATTTTTCGAGGTGATTAGAAATCTCATGAAGTAGACGACTTATCCCTGGAATTTGATAAATCACCACATGAATACAATCCTATGCATGTGATAAGCAGGATTTATCCAGTCAATAGTATATGTAAGAGCTTGATATCGTCATATGCAGCCATATGCAATTTTCATGAGCATGTGAACTGCATCACTGAATATGGATGAATTTTTTTGATACCCAATCCAGTTAGTTGGGTCTGATATGCCATTTCTGGAGGAACCCGCCTGTATCGGGTCGTTTCACATGTCTGAGAATATGATACATTTTCATTCAGACACAAATGAATTATGGAAATATTCTGCATAAACAGATCATGTTCAATTTCTTCAAAGAGAATTATCTAGAATATATTCAAGACTTATTTCAAAGTCAGAAGGGGGCGTTTTACTTTCACAATCAAACCGATGAAAATAATATCATATTTGATAGACACAAATGCATCTGAGGATACTTTATATGAATAACAGAGCCATATATTTCATTTTTCTACTATGGTAATGTATGTTGATAGGTTCAGTCTTACTGATTTAAAGATTATTTGAAAAAATATATCCACATATGAACGTAAACATAGCTTGCTGCTCTTTAAGCCTCCATTTAAACAGTTGATGCGCCACATCGTACGCAGGAGGGCATTCGACGCTGACGACACCAGTATGCCAGACCTGGAGACTGTGGAGTGTGGTAAGTCTATGTCATTGTTTCTACAATATGTGTGCATTCCTAAGATACGCCTCCAGTCTCACGAGGACTCCATTCTTGCGATATAAGGGCATTTTCGTATGCTGGCCGCCATTCCCGATAAGGGTCCATGGCTGATGGATATTTAAATTGAGAGATTTATCGACTGAATTGAGTTTTCAGTAATGAATAGGGGCAGTATGATAAATATCATTCAAAACTTGTTTTTCACTTGTCATTGGCGAGCTTGCCTTCTAGAAAAGAGCATAGTACGGTCATACTGCTTTCCAATATAATAGCAAGGAATTTCTCGACCCACACTGACTTGGGGCAAATCGACCCTATTATTTAACCAGCCTTTTCGTTGGATGTACAACACATCTGAGCGGTAGTATGGGGTACTGAGCATAAACCTTTGTTGCAAGACCAACATTTGCTTAAATATATCATCCACTAACTACAGCATTCCTATTATATTGCATATGTGACCGGGTTAAATCGTTGTACATCTAACATATTGTACATGTGATTCCGGCTACAAATCGCTGGACTTATAGTACTATAAATTTTACGTTCCTCGAAATTGTACTTAAGCATATGTATTTGGCTTTAGAAATCTCAAAAAGTCAGTATAATTAAAGTTACGAATGGATTTTATCCAGTATCAGTGTCAGCGTAGAAAATCAGCACAAGTTAGGATATAAGTCATTTGATGGTTCAAAACGAGAGATAGGCTTTCTCTCATATCATGTGAAGACTCATGGTGTCATGCAGTATTAAAAATGATGTGCGGTATTTTGTGGTATTGAAACACGAGCTAGGTTATAGAAATGTGTTTCAGAAACAAGTTAGATCATTTAGTGTTGAAACACATGATAGGCTACACCACGCAGCGTTTTAAAGAGGAAGGACCCAAGGTATAGGACTCTTACTAAGTGTTTTAAGAAATTGATAATCTCAAGTTATAGGGCCTTTTAATATTCGAAGGACACTGTCTTAGGATATAGCACTTAGAATGTAAAAAGCAAGATCAACTACAGAGCAATTTTTTTCAGAAGTGCAAGATCGGTTTTATACGATAATAAAATGCAGGACATTTGTTGAGAACATTTTCACAGTTGGGACAAAATTCCTGAAGGGCTTACTTATGTGTGTGGGGATAAGTAATAAAGATCATGATGACAGGCAGCTCGCATGCAATGTTGCAATTCACATTGTTTTACAAAAAAGGGATTCAAAGGAGCAAATTTCTTGGGGCAATCATGGGTGTTTGCTCTTAAGTACTGGAGAGAAGGAAGGACCTGCCGGGGAAAATGTTCCACTATGAAAGATGTCCTGATATAGAATAGAGCTTTGATAGGAAAATAAACTTAAAAACTGGGACCTAAATTTAGGGGAGCAACAAGTTGATTTCACTGATCTTGAGCAACGAGATAACAGCAATTGCTATTCGCCCACCGACTGTGGTCTGTGTGTGTTTACTGTGGTCTTATATAGGATATGGTTGACAGCAGTACAGGCCTCTTGCAGAGAATTTTGGACGATCGTATGTGTGCAGGGCATTCGTGTGGAGAGGTGAATTTAGAGGCGAATGCTAAGTAATGTCTTGGGAGCGTCTCCTTCAACAAAGTATTATATGAACTGTCTCTCTGACAGCACCGAAAAATAAGTTTAGATCGAGAAACTTTCTGCCTCTATGTTGTCTAGTGGTTAGATATCTTGTCTTTACTGCATTGCTTTATCGTAAATTTGTTCGCAAGACCCAAAGTGACATTAATGTGTTTTATCCACAGATGAGACGACCGTCAGCACAGATGTGAGGCGTCCACTAGCTCCAGACAGCGCAAGCACATCCCGCTGGTGCCCCGTGGACGATGAAGGAGGTTCACCCACAGAAGAAAAGCTTACAGATAATGAAGCCTCCTGCAGTATCCAGGTACAGGAGGATGAACATCGAACGAGTGAAGGTAATCCTAGGGTTAATGGAATAGTTATCTTTTTCTGTGTGTATATTCGGGAACTCGTAGTCAGAGAATGCAATGGGGTCAGCATGCGTACTCATTTTTAGATAGCACAAGTGATTACGTACTACAATCATGTCTCTACTGTTGCGGACTTCCACACATTTGCAAACTGGTGTAGATTTCAAGTGGCATCAATGTCATTAGCACGTAGTTGTTATATATTTAACTTTTTGCCTTTTAGAAATTTCATGGCTTCTAAAGTGATTTTTTTAATTGAATTGCTTATGTTTGATGTCTTTATGACTAGATTGGTTCCTCGGTGTGCTTTGACTTACTAGATCCAATTTCATTTCTGAACCTCTCTACGAACGTCATCTGTTTCTTTTAATATCCCATCTGTGACTGACTGGAAATTTGTAATTTCTGCAGTCTTTCTCCATCTTTTAGTCGATCATAAACCCTTTTACGATGCTGCAGTAGCCAAGCGTGTGTGAAATTGGTAAAGAACATGATAATCAGAAATTTCACAATAGAAAGAAATTTACATGCCCCCAAACCCAAGATTAATCTTCAGAGGACCTTTGCAGAAACCGATGATTTACATACTTTGAAAACTGTGCTTCTGTATTTTCTGAGGCAGACCCGTGCCTTATGTCTTCATCGAACAATGTTTTGCACACTAAGCAGTATTCTGTACGTTTTAATTCTTCATGTACACACTCATGAATATATATATTTCGTGTTAGTTCCACACCATCAAATATTCCTTCACCCTCCAGGTAAAACTGAGCGTGACGGAAATGATGAACTCACGGAGAACCAAGTCGACAGTCTTAGTACCCATTACAGTCACATCAGCAGAGGCCAACGTGTGGCTGAGGCAAATGTGGCAACAACTGGTTGCCCAGGACAACTCTCTCAAGGATCCACCAGCTTCAGGAACGGGCGTCATCGCAAGGCACTTATGATGGACACACGGGTGACCAGTCGTACACCCATCAGGTGTGCATACACTCCTAGGCTTGACAGGGGGAGGCACCAACCTGTGATTCTGCCATATCCCGTTCACCCTGGGTGGAATGACTCAGAGGACTCAGATGATGCGACGCAGCATCTCGATACCAGATCCCACACACTGGCAGAGTCTCGAAATCTTACAAAACTGAGAAAAGCGTTGCCTCATAAAGTATATGATATGAGTCCCGCTCTCCAAGAGTCTCATGGTTGTAAAGAATATAGACTTGTTGATGAGAAAGCTAACTTCAGAGATAGTTTTCGACCAGATATATCAACAGAATATAGACCTAAATATTATTCCAACCATGTTCATCACATAAAGAACACGTGTGAAAGCCGTGTTGCTCACAGAGAAAACAGGAAACTGTTTGGCAGAGGAAAAGTCAACGACGTTCAAGTGATGCACAGAAGAGACAACAGAAAACCTTCGAGGAAACACAAACTAGAAGCTAAAATATTTCCAATGGTTCACAGTCAACCTCAAAAGGATCTTACCCACAAAGGAAAAGTCGAAAATCTTACGGTGCTCCAAAGACAGCAACACAAAGGTCTTTTAGTTGTCCACACAGAAGAAAACGAAGACCTTCCCATGGCAGAGAACAAGGAAAACGACAACCTTTCATTAGCAAACACACAGGAAAACAAAGACCTTTCGGTGGTCTCTAGGGGAGAAAACAAAAACCATCCAGGTTCTTTTGAGTGTCATGAATGTGGATTTCGGTATAAGAGCAAGACCGCCCTTCAAAAACATCTCGCTCAGTTCAGCAAAAATGCTGACGAAAGGATCTTCAAATGCTATTTTTGCAGTCACTCCTATGCCTCTCGAAAATATCGCAATAAGCATGAGAGAATACACGGGAAAAGCCGCAGTCTGCCCTGCTGCTGTTGTGATCGTACGTTCTCTAACAGGGATACTATCCAGCGCCACCGAATGAGTAAGAATATTAAGATGCCTCCAGAGTGTGTTGGATGCGGCTGGGTGTTCGCAAGCAAAGGTTACCTCGACGATCATCTGCTTAAAGTTCAACGTGACCTTCCTTTTCAGTGCTTTATCTGCAGTCACAATTATCCGTCGGAGTTAGCGTTGGTGAAACATGTAAGATTTCACGGTCGAAAGAAGGAATTTGAATGTGCATCCTGCACGGCACGGTTTGTGAATGGTTATTTTCTGAAACGCCACATCGTCAGGAGTCGACGAAGAACGTCGCTAGAGAAAAAAAACTAGAAGACTCCTTCGCTGATAGTTAACTCAGCGTCTGTCTATTGAGGCTCAAGCAACATCTACCAAGTGAAGATGGAGAAGTGCATCACCAGATGCGTTCCTCAATAGATGGTAGATGGTGAAGTGCATCACCAGATGCGTTCCTCAATAGATGGTAGATGGTGAAGTGCATCACCAGATGCGTTCCTCAATAAATGGTAGATGGAAACTACACAGGCGAAGCCTCCCCTGATATTCACAGTTCCCTTCTATTTGTTTGTTTCTCTTGATATAACTGCGTCTCTGAACTTATGTATTATGTTCTGTGTGTCATTTGATTTAAAGTTCGACGGCTGCTCAAAAGTAATTGATTTAACTTTCATTTTCAACAGAAGCCTGAAGCTCGACAAACATTTTGAGTTCCTTTCAACACGGACGGTCATGTCTTTAGGGACTTGTAATTTAGTCTCGAATTCTTCTATATCCAAGCTGGTAATTTAGCTCTGCTATAACATGCCATTCACTATCGATAGTGTATTTAAAGGAAACCTGTTTCTTACTCTTATAGATCTGTTTTCCTCGTATTAACTCGCCATCTAAGTAACTAGTGTGACAGGATAGTGATCAGCATTTTCCATAATTATGGGTTGTTTATGTAAACGAGGGAACATTGTTTTTACGTAAATGCATGATTTATTATGGTTTATTGATGTGGACGATAGAACGCTGATTTATGTGTATCATGGAATATGGGTTAATGATGTGGACAGTGATCTATGTAGATACATGCTTTTCTAATGGTTTAATAATATGGGCAAGTGGACAGTGATTTATGTAGAGGAGTTTTTATTCTGGTTTATTAATATGGGCGAGTGGACAATGTGTAGAGTTTTTATTCTGGTTTATTAATATGGGCGAGTGGACAGTGGTTTATGTAGAAGAGTTTTTATTCTGGTTTATTAATGTAGGCGAGTGGACAGTGCTTTGCATAGAGGGGTTTTTATTATGGTTTATTAATGTGGACAGTGATTTGTGTACATAAAGCTTGTTTCATTACAAGGATGATCCCCATGTTACCGAACTCTTCTGCAAGTAAAAGTTACCTTTGGCATGACTGTATGATTGTCATTAAACGAAAAAGTTTTGTCCTAACTTAAAGGTGACCAGATGAAGGGGTTAAAATTCCTGGTGCAGGCTCAGGTAAGTCCCTCCTGGTCCATCACTACAGTCTAGTCCCAGTAGTCCAATTTCAATGGTCCTTTCCAGCAGTCCAGCCCCAAAAGGTTCCTCTCAAGCCATCTGGCTCAAGGTCTCCTATTATCAGAGAAACAGAAATACCTGATCTACTGATGTTGGCGTTTTCCTTGTTTAATTTTGGGACCTTCAGCAGAGTTTAGCTTTGAAGGGTGAAATGATGTTGAGGCGTGCTGGTAAACTCTGCATATATACAGTTGTGACATACAGTTGTAGAGGTAGTCTTTTGATTCACAGGACCAGGGCAATGTGCCTTATCTAATTTGTTTTGTGGTGGTTACTAGAGATACCACAGCTATTATTATTATTATTATTATTATTATTATTATTATTATTACTATTATTTTTATTATTATCATTATTATCTAAAGAACTGGTCCAATCCCCTGGTCGGGAGAACCCAGAGATGATGCGACAACTTAGGAAATATTCACAAGGAAAACTTCTCAAGATAAGTCGTGAACTTTTTCAATTTGTGGTCAGTTGTTGACTCGGTCGCAGCCGGCGACTGCCACAGTCCAGCGTAGTACATCTCATATATAGTCGTCAGCAACCCCATTTTTCCAACATTCAATAAACAGCAATATTATGTATAACAGCTACAACTGCTGTATACCGTGCTTACGTTTACTTTGTTCTTACTTCTCAAATCCTGTTACACCTTTGATAAATCAGTTTCTAATTAAACAACGTATTACTTTACTTTCATGCTTTAACTGGGCAAGGATTCGAAAAGTTCACGGGGAGAATGAAACAGTATGGCGTTTAATCTTTCGTAAATATTTTCTAGACGGAGGATGCTTATAAACAAACCTCACCTGAGGGTAAAAGACTGGCTGAGGCTCGTAACTGACTGGAGCGGCTTCATACCGTTCTCCAGCATGACCTGGGTTGCTACCCTGGCATACGTGTAAGTTGAATACTGCATTGCTGTGCCAAATGAGTTCCTATATCGTGTATCTTTAATAAGAATCGTCCAGACCATCCCTGCATGGGTGTTAGTCAATGGAATCCCGTTCTCTAGTGACCCATTCAGATTTCAGATGATTACTCGCAAAAGGGAAGGAATCCCCTCCACAATACGACGAGTTACTTGCATGACATTAATATTATTTGCATGTGGCTATACATGGATATGTAAATAGCCTCATTTGAGCTTTACCGGTTCAGTAAATAATATACAAGAATGCAGTGTGGCAAGGAAACTTGTTAACATATAGCTTCTCCCTGCAAGATATGAGGACAGATTCAGAATACAGAGAAAATCATAATGACAAAGGAATACTGATGTAGTATATAAACGAAAGATCAGAGTTAAATGGGCGTCCTTCAGGCGTTTTGTAAGAAGATATTAGCTTGGGGCGGTGTCTATGGGCGTTATATAACTATAATTAGCATGGCTTGGGTGTCACAGTGTATAGCTGTAATTTCATTGAGAAAAAAAAATAAACGCCTACTTAACAAGAAAAATACAACAGAAAAATAACTGAGTAACAGATTTATCATCTCATGGTAAAGAAAATAACAAAACTAGCTCTATATGAAAACTAGATTGATATGGCATCACGAATGAAAACTAATGTTTTCTTTGCTATCTCATGAAGTACTGACGCATCCTTTACTTTCTCTTGGCTTAGTTATACAAATGGAGAGTACGAATAGTCAGGAATATCATCGAACATCCATGCATTACATGCAAGAAGTGTAGTTGCAAGTGAAGGTTGGCATCTCGGCCCCTGGTCATGGTGTTTAATGTTACTGCAGTGGCGATCAGCTGTGACTGCGTCCAGATGTCTGTGTGAAGGCACGACTTGGCTTTGAGATCCTGATCTATTTAGGTATTTACAGTCCTTAAACTTGTTTTTTTCTTATAATTACTAGTAAATTCATTGTATTGAATGTGTATGTTATAAGATTTAGTATGAATGGTAGTCAGTACGATTTTATCTTTAGATTATGGTAAAAAGTAAACACGTCATTGTTGTGAGGAGGTTTCAAATGAGGGAGATGGACGGTGAATGTGGATGTGATGTATTTCCTAACGTGAAGGTAGTCAAGGTTTTACTTCCAATTTCCTTTGGGATTACTGGCTGAGTTGTAATGGCTATAGTTTAACGTTGGTCCTCTTATATACCAGGTGTGACTGACACTTGAGGGTATTGTTGCCCGCTCTTAAAGTCTTGTAATCTACTTTTTATGTTACCTGGTGCTCCCGGCAGCCTGATCATGTATGAATTAGCCATGAAGCATAGATGCATATATTATCAATTTAATGGTAGTAGCAGGTCATACGACATTTTTTTTTATATTAACCTTATACTAGATTAAGATTTCTATTTTGGTGATTGACACGATGAATTACCTTAATGTCACCGAGTTTAGGCGGTGTTATCGAAGACCTTTTACCCTTTGCTCTCTATTAGTGCAGGGAAAGTGTGTCGTTGAAATGATTAAACAAGTGAACTTATCAAACCTGAAGGGGAAATTGTTCCCCAGCCCAGATTGACTTCAGTGTAACCTTACCTTACATTAACCTAACCTAAATTGGACGTTAGTTCAAATAAACCCAACAATAAAGTAGCATAAGTAAATGGTGAATGTTTTTGATATTCTGTCTCTGTACCCAGACTGAAACTAGCTTTTTATATCGAACGGTTTTGTTCTGCATTACTAGTGTAGTGTTTAAAAATGCCATGAGATGCAGAGCATGATTTAGTGATGAGTATTATGATCACCAGGGAAAATGTAAGGTTAGTTTATATAAAAGTTCATGAAAGATTTATGTAAGAATCTGCAGAACCCATGAAAACCTCACATAACCTCCCTAGCAGTTGAGATCTATATCACTGTTCAAGTCATACAAATAATATCAGTGATTGCATATTGTGTCATTGGTGAAGAGTGTCAACAAAATGTACGACTGCCTGAGCACCATTTGTGCCACCATCCAGCTTCCTCCCCAAGCAACCATTATATGCACGGCCAGCAGTATGCCAGTTTAATGGGATATTATTTACTGTACGTCTTGACTACTAGGAGAGGGTAGATAAGGTTTCCATAGATTCTATCCATATTTCACTTATGTTTTACCTACTTTTACATTAGTTAACCCCACATTTTCCTTAATATGCATAACCCTCACTACAATTACTGTATCTCGTAATTGCACAAATTACCTCCAAGACTTTTGTTTTATCCTGGAAATACTGTGCAAACATTGCAGGATGTTATCACCCAGTTTCCAAAACTAGTTTATTGCAAGGATGAACAGGTAGGTAAATTGCCACAACAGTTACAGATGCACATCACTTTAGCCTGTCCACTCATTATCAGTGGAGATTTAGGCAGAGTGGTATCAACACATTCCTTACACTTAATTGAAGTGAATCACACTGTAACTGCTTGATTTGGAACATTTTTTTTTTATATACTGATATATGATATTCAGGAGGGCTAAAAAGTTGAGGGAAAATGTGAGGTTGATCATTATGATAGTAGGTGTAAACTTTTATAGATAGAACATATGAAGCTAATTTGCCTTATCTGATGAGATACATTTTAACATTCACTTCCGGGTTGTAGTGTGTAGCTTACCTGACCTTGACATGTTCATGGGCTGCCCAGAGCAGACCACTCGAGTTTGAACCCTAGTTCCAGCAGTTGGTTCACAGTGAACCCAGCTGTTCATCCACCCCAAGGTGTTTGTTGATAAAATGGGCTCCTGGCTCAGATTGATACATAATATTATTTTTTTTTCATCATACTTGATTGCTCTTTCCCGCATCAGTGAGGTAGTGTCAGGAAACAGATGCAGAACAACCCATCAGCTCATATACACACACACACACACACACACATATATATATGAATATATATATATATATTTTTTTTTTTTGCCGCTGTCTCCCGTGTTTGTGAGGTAGCGCAAGGAAACAGACGAAAGAAATGGCCTAACCCACCCCCATACACATGTATATACATACACGTCCACACACGCAAATATACATACCTATACATCTCAATGTACACATATATATACACACACACACATACATATATACCCATGCACACAATTCACACTGTCTGCCTTTATTCATTCCCATCGCCACCTCGCCACACATGGAATACCATCCCCCTCCCCCCTCATGTGTGCGAGGTAGCGCTGGGAAAAGACAACAAAGGCCCCATTCGTTCACACTCAGTCTCTAGCTGTCATGCAATAATGCCCGAAACCACAGCTCCCTTTCCACATCCAGGCCCCACACAACTTTCCATGGTTTACCCCAGACGCTTCACATGCCCTGATTCAATCCACTGACAGCACGTCAACCCCGGTATACCACATCGATCCAATTCACTCTATTCCTTGCCCTCCTTTCACCCTCCTGCATGTTCAGGCCCCGATCACTCAAAATCTTTTTCACTCCATCTTTCCACCTCCAATTTGGTCTCCCACTTCTCCTCGTTCCCTCCACCTCCGACACATATATCCTCTCGGTCAATCTTTCCTCACTCATTCTCTCCATGTGCCCAAACCATTTCAAAACACCCCCTTCTGCTCTCTCAACCACGCTCTTTTTATTTCCACACATCTCTCTTACCCTTACATTACTTACTCGATCAAACCACCTCACACCACACATTGTCCTCAAACATCTCATTTCCAGCACATCCACCCTCTGCGCACAACTCTATCCATAGCCCACGCCTCGCAACCGTACAACATTGTTGGAACCACTATTCCTTTAAACATACCCATTTTTGCTTTCCAAGATAATGTTCTCGACTTCCACACATTCTTCAAGGCTCCCAGGATTTTCGCCCCCTCCCCCACCCTATGATTCACTTCCGCTTCCATGGTTCCATCTGCTGCCAGATCCACTCCCACTTTACTTCCTCCAGTTTTTCTCCATTCAAACTTACCTCCTAATTGACTTGACGCTCAACCCTACTGTACCTAATAACCTTGCTCTTATTCACATGCATATATATACATGTATATGTATCAGCATATACACCTATACATACTTATAGATACACATTTTTTTTATTATACTTTGTCGCTGTCTCCCACGTTAGCAAGGTAGTGCAAGGAAACAGAAGAATGGCCCAACCCACCCACATACACATGTATATCCATACACGTCCAGACGCGCACATATACATACCTATACATCTCGGTGTATACATATATATACACACACACAGACATATACATATATACACATGTACATGATTCATTCTGTCTGCCCATATTCATTCCCGGCACCACCCCACCACACATGAAATGACAACCTCCTCCCCCGCATGTGCGCGAGGTAGCGCTAGGAAAAGACAACAAAGGCCAGATTCGTTCAGACTCAGTTTCTAGGTGTCACATATAATGCACCGAAACCACAGCTCCCTTTCCACATCCAGACCCCACACAACTTTCCATGGTTTACCCCGGACACTTCTCATGCCCTGGTTCAATCCATTGACAGCATGTCGACCCCGGTACACCACATTGTTCCAATTCACTCTATTCCTTGCATGCCTTTCACCCTCCTGCATGTTCAGGCCCCGATCACTCAAAATCTTTTTCACTCCATCTTTCCACCTCCAATTTGGTCTCCCACTTCTCGTTCTCTCCACTTCTGACATATTTATCCTCTTTGTCAATCTTTCCTCACACATTCTCTCCATGTGACCAAACCATTTCAAAACACCCTCTTCTGCTCTCTCAACCACACTCTTTTTATTACCACACATCTCTCATACTCTTTCTTTACTTACTTGACCAAACCACCTCACACCACATATTCTCCTCAAACATCTCAAATAAATACACATACACAGACATATATATATATATATATATATATACACATGTGCATATTCATGCTTGCTTGCCTTCTTCTATTTCCAGAGCCACCTTACCCCACAGGAAACAGCATCACTGCCCCCTGTGTCAGCAAGGTAGTGCCAAGAAAAGAGACAAAGAAGACCACATTCATTCACACTCAGTTATCAGTCATTGGACTCAACACCTCATAGAAGCAGTTTAGAAGTATACTGATATATTATGATGGTAAGTAGTCATATGATAATAGATAATACGATTATGGGAAGGGCTATAAAGCTCAAGAGAAAATATGGGTTTGATCATTGTAAAAGTAGGTTAACTCATGAAAATCTTACTTTTACTCTCCTTTGCACTTCTGAGCTTTATAGCCCTTCCCATGTTCATATTATTTGTTGTCATATGATTACTTTCTTATCCCTGGGGATAGGGGAGAAAGATTACTTCCCATGTATTCCCTGCATGGCATAAAAGGCAACTAAAAGGGGAGGGAGCGGGGGCTGGAAATCCTCCCCTTCAGTTTTTACTTTTCCAAAAGAAAGAACAAAGAAGGGGGGCCAAGTGAGGATTTTCCCTCCTAGGCTCAATCCTCTGCTCTTAATGTTGCCTTGATAATGCTGGAAATGGCAGATATGTATGAAAAAAAGTAATTACTTTCCATCAGAACATCTTAATTATTGGTAAACTGTTGGTTTAGGCCTGCCACTTTGCTTCTGTATGGAATGGGCCGCTAAAGGTACCAACTCATTCCATACAATGGAATGCCACGGAGTTCGGTTCTGGGACCAGAACGTTTCTCGATCTTTATTAATGACTTTTCTGAAGGTGTGAATTCCTACCTGAATATGTTAACAGCAGATGATGCAAAGGTCATGAGGAAAGCAAAAAGCAAGGAAGATTTCATTAGCTTAGGAGACCTAAACAACACTCCAAAGGTGGCCTGAAATGTGGTTGATAAAATTTATCCTGAGCAAATGTAAAGTAATGAGGATGGGACATAATGAAAGATGGCCTCAGTATGACTATTTCTTAGTAGGAAATAAGCTTCAGGATCGTGTGTGTGAGAGGGACTTTGGAAGTCCCATATTCAAAGGACAGTTAAGGAGATATACTGTCTGCTGGCAGATATCAGAATAACTTTCAAGTATATTGATAAACAAATATATAGCAATCCATTCGTATCCTACGTAAGGCCAAAACCAGAATACGCTTCTCTTGTTTGCTCATCATCCTTAAAGAAGCACAGAGAATGCATAGAAAAGGTCCAGAAGAGAGCAACAAAGATGTTATCAGAATTTTTGAGACCCATGCCATGTGGAAAGGCTGGGGCATTAGATTTACCTGCCTTGGAAAAGAGAAAACAGAGGGGTGACCTTTAGATTTTTAAAAGTGACCAAAAGTGAACTGCACTTCAAGAGATGTAGGGTTAGAGCAGCTGGAGCACGTAACAGGAGATTAGTTAAGAAACTTGTAAATAAGAGAGTTGAAAATACTTTTGTAGCATAAGAGTGGTGGATGAATGGAACAGATTGACTTAGGGCATGGTTAATGCAAACAGCATACATAAGTTCAAGGGATTGTATGATAGTGTTCAAGAGATGGGGCCCAAGAGTAACAAACTCCCTCCCTGTATAGTACAAATAGGTAATTACACTTAGTAGAAGTTAGACTGTTTTTGTGTGATTTATGTCATTTTTCTGTTGCAAGGTAATATCGCAGTTATGTTGGGATTGTCTGAGAAAATCATTGTAGACTTATTGAAATTAAGTGAAACTTTCATAAACTAACAGAATGTATGAAATCCTCACCAATCTATCTTAAGCAGCAAGATTTATTTTAATTTACAATGTTAAACAAGAGACACGCATCGTTGGATGTTTTGCCATCTTGCAGAAATGTAAACATGACACACCAAGCAGTTAGTGGTACCATTTAGCCTCCCCTCAAACAGTCATTCCTAGTAGCAGGCCACATTAAAGATGGCATATTTCTACTATAAATCTTGGCTGCTTGGGGAACTTAACTCAGGTTTTCATAGGTTATTATACATTATATTACTGTAGAGGTGCACTCTTGTCACAACTTTTTCAGTATCAAATTAGACTTCATCTGCATCACCTGGTATTGTAACAGTTACAGAATCAGATAATTCAGGGTTGATGTAGACAGTCTTAGTGCACCTTACTTCTCTCCATCCTACTTCAGCAGCAGCACAAACTGTCATCACTACTTTTTACAGTACCTGTTCCATAGATTTTCATTGAATGTCCTGTAAATCACCACTTCATGTCAGAGTGTTGTTTATAAGTGGTAAACTAATTTGTTTCAGGCATATCCCATCCATAAGGATTAGATTGAGAAAAATTTTATTCATGACCATAACCTCCCTTGTTTCATTAGCACAGCTAAGTATATTTCGACTTGTAACAGGGTGTCCAGATATGTTAACCCATTGCAAGGTGAGGTTGTAGCATAAATGGATAATGTTATGAATGAATTAACATTTTGATTATACTTCAGATATATTTACTTTTTTCAGAGTTTGAAGCTACTAGCAAGATGTCAAAGAAGAGCTCCCTAAACCTCAAGACTGTAGCCATTAATTTGGCAGCAGGAGGATCTGCAGGTAAATCTAATCATCAGCAATATTTGTTTTTAGTCATGGTTTCAAGAGCTTATCATCACAACAACAGACTTCATAATTAAGATCATGAGAGGCAAGTGTTTTGGGAGCAGCTGAATGAGTGTGTTAGTGGTTTTGATGCACGAGACCGGGTTATAGTGATGGGTGATTTGAATGCAAAGGTGAGTAATGTGGCAGTTGAGGGAATAATTGGTATACATGGGGTGTTCAGTGTTGTAAATGGAAATGGTGAAGAGCTTGTAGATTTATGTGCTGAAAAAGGACTGATGATTGGGAATACCTGGTTTAAAAAGCGAGATATACATAAGTATACTTATGTAAGTAGGAGAGATGGCCAGAGAGCGTTATTGGATTACGTGTTAATTGACAGGCGCGCGAAAGAGAGACTTTTGGATGTTAATGTGCTGAGAGGTGCAACTGGAGGGATGTCTGATCATTATCTTGTGGAGGCTAAGGTGAAGATTTGTATGGGTTTTCAGAAAAAAAGAGTGAATGTTGGGGTGAAGAGGGTGGTGAGAGTAAGTGAGCTTAGGAAGGAGACTTGTGTGAGGAAGTACCAGGAGAGACTGAGTACAGAATGGAAAAAGGTGAGAACAATGGAAGTAAGGGGAGTGGGGGAGGAATGGGATGTATTTAGGGAATCAGTGATGGATTGCGCAAAAGATGCTTGTGGCATGAGAAGAGTGGGAGGTGGGTAGATTAGAAAGGGTAGTGAGTGGTGGGATGAAGAAGTAAGAGTATAAGTGAAAGAGAAGAGAGAGGCATTTGGACGATTTTTGCAGGGAAAAAATGAAATTGAGTGGGAGACGTATAAAAGAAAGAGACAGGAGGTCAAGAGAAAGGTGCAAGAGGTGAAAAAAAGGGCAAATGAGAGTTGGGGTGAGAGAGTATCATTAAATTTTAGGGAGAATAAAAAGATGTTCTGGAAGGAGGTAAATAAAGTGCGTAAGACAAGGGAGCAAATGGGAACTTCAGTGAAGGGCGCAAATGGGGAGGTGATAACAAGTAGTGGTGATGTGAGAAGGAGATGGAGTGAGTATTTTGAAGGTTTGTTGAATGTGTTTGATGATAGAGTGGCAGATATAGGGTGTTTTGGTCGAGGTGGTGTGCAAAGTGAGAGGGTTAGGGAAAATGATTTGATAAACGGAGAAGAGGTAGTAAAAGCTTTGCGGAAGATGAAAGCCGGCAAGGCAGCAGTTTTGGATGGTATTGCAGTGGAATTTATTAAAAAAGGGGGTGACTGTATTGTTGACTGGTTGGTAAGGTTATTTAATGTATGTATGACTCACGGTGAGGTGCCTGAGGATTGGCGGAATGTGTGCATAGTGCCATTGTACAAAGGCAAAGGGGATAAGAGTGAGTGCTCAAATTACAGAGGTATAAGTTTGTTGAGTATTCCTGGTAAATTATATGGGAGGGTATTGATTGAGAGGGTGAAGGCATGTACAGAGCATCAGATTGGGGAAGAGCAGTGTGGTTTCAGAAGTGGTAGAGGATGTGTGGATCAGGTGTTTGCTTTGAAGAATGTATGTGAGAAATACTTAGAAAAGCAAATGGATTTGTATGTAGCATTTATGGATCTGGAGAAGGCATATGATAGAGTTGATAGAGATGCTCTGTGGAAGGTATTAAGAATATATGGTGTGGGAGGCAAGTTGTTAGAAGCAGTGAAAAGTTTTTATCGAGGATGTAAGGCATGTGTACGTGTAGGAAGAGAGGAAAGTGATTGGTTCTCAGTGAATGTAGGTTTGCGGCATGGGTGTGTGATGTCTCCATGGTTGTTTAATTTGTTTATGGATGGGGTTGTTAGGGAGGTGAATGCAAGAGTTTTGGAAAGAGGGGCAAGTATGAAGTCTGTTGGGGATGAGAGAGCTTGGGAAGTGAGTCAGTTGTTGTTCGCTGATGATACAGCGCTGGTGGCTGATTCATGTGAGAAACTGCAGAAGCTGGTGACTGAGTTTGGTAAAGTGTGTGAAAGAAGAAAGTTAAGAGTAAATGTGAATAAGAGCAAGGTTATTAGGTACAGTAGGGTTGAGGGTCAAGTCAATTGGGAGGTGAGTTTGAATGGAGAAAAACTGGAGGAAGTGAAGTGTTTTAGATATCTGGGAGTGGATCTGGCAGCGGATGGAACCATGGAAGCGGAAGTGGATCATAGGGTGGGGGAGGGGGCGAAAATTCTGGGAGCCTTGAAGAATGTGTGGAAATCGAGAACATTATCTCGGAAAGCAAAAATGGGTATGTTTGAAGGAATAGTGGTTCCAACAATGTTGTATGGTTGCGAGGCATGGGCTATGGATAGAGTTGTGCGCAGGAGGATGGATGTGCTGGAAATGAGATGTTTGAGGACAATGTGTGGTGTGAGGTGGTTTGATCGAGTAAGTAACGTAAGGGTAAGAGAGATGTGTGGAAATAAAAAGAGTGTGGTTGAGAGAGCAGAAGAGGGTGTTTTGAAATGGTTTGGGCACATGGAGAGAATGAGTGAGGAAAGATTGACCAAGAGGATATATGTGTCGGAGGTGGAGGGAACGAGGAGAAGAGGGAGACCAAATTGGAGGTGGAAAGATGGAGTGAAAAAGATTTTGTGTGATCGGGGCCTGAACATGCAGGAGGGTGAAAGGAGGGCAAGGAATAGAGTGAATTGGAGCGATGTGGTATACCGGGTTGACGTGCTGTCAGTGGATTGAATCAGGGCATGTGAAGCGTCTGGGGTAAACCATGGAAAGCTGTGTAGGTATGTATATTTGCGTGTGTGGACGTATGTATATACATGTGTATGGGGGTGGGTTGGGCCATTTCTTTCGTCTGTTTCCTTGCGCTACCTCGCAAACGCAGGAGACAGCGACAAAGCAAAAAAAAAAAAAAAAAAAATAAAGAATTACCCTTAATTTTAATGAAAAGAAAAGATGACTATTTCAGTAGACATAACTATGTCTTTTGTTTCTCCGCAATGAAAAATATATTGTCACTGTAGTTGAGGGTGAAAATAACAGTTTTCCTTTATATTTGATAATTATTTTGTTTTGTGTATATTGCTCTACTAATAATGGGTCACGGTTCTGTAAAGATTATGTTTATCAGGACAAAGTGACCATGGTCATATTTCAGTTAGAACAAGAATGATTAGTTTTTAGTTACTTGTGGTTACTGAAAGTGACTTGCATCAATGACACCCTTGTGTAGGATCAAAATGCATTATTTTCTGTTCAGTTCAGGATTCTGATCAGTTGTCTTAAGGATGCTTTCTTTGATATTCAAGATGATCACTCTATGGTTATGGGCTTTATCTGCACTCACAAGTAGACCTCATTCATGAAGATTTCTGGAGTAAATACATAAGTTCCTGCACTTTATATCCATTCATATAAAGTGCCTTTGAGTTATTTAGGTTCTTTGAGCCTTCCTTTAAGAAAGTGATTGCTTTTCTTTCCCACAGCTCAGAAGGGAACCTTTAGTCTGAAACCCCTTTTTATTCTCTTAATTGGTTAAGACTAATGAAAGCCACAGTTTTGTACTAGAAGGAAATTAGCTTAACAGGAACCCTATTCATTCATTCTAGTAAGTTCAGCTAGAGAGCTTCATGCCTTGTGCCCAATGTTTCTCTTAGAGCTTTTGGGATTTCACCAAGTTTGCTTAAGGGATCTTTTTCATTTATATATGTAGGTCCTTTGTCCTTCCCAGGAAATTACAAATCCTTTGTACCCCCAGTACTTTCTTAAGTCATATAGATACTAAATTGGTACAGTATAGAGAAGTTAAGCTGAGGCCCCTGGACTAGGATGTGATGGAAATCGTGAGCATATTTGGACCAAAGTCTTACTCTAGACCAGTGTTGGGAGAAAGTGGTTTCTACCTTGTCATTCTACTAAAATGTTGCATTGAAAATCAGTAAAGTACCTGTTGTCTACTTTCATCAGTAATACTGTGTGGTTCTGGGGATTCTTTTCTCAGGAGAATAATTTTCCAGTGTTTCTTCAGTTCTCCACTGGAAGAACTTTCCTTTGAGGTTTGTCTTGTGTGAAGGTATTCCCCAGCTTGTCAAGGTAGATATCTGTCTGGAGGCATTAGTGTTAACGAATATTAGGATGTACTTTGTTTATGTGAATGGCAGAATGACCTAGCTTGCAAGAGATAAAAGTATTTCAATTACCATGCTTCTAGGGTAACACTTGTGTGATATTTCATCCATAAATTTTTGAAAGGAAACTGTCAGGAAGGCTCACTCTTTAAATGACCATTCACAGCAGGAGAAAGTATCCTTGATATTTAGGTTTTATATCAAATAGTAGCTTACAGGCTTTTATTTTTTTATGGATTATATATAAGGGCTGTACTCTATTGGTTTTTTCATATGCAGGTTTCACAGAAATATGCATTATGCATCCCCTGGACGTTGTCAAAACAAGGTTCCAGATTCAGACCTCAGGTGTTCCGGGTGACCCAAACTACTATACATCAGTGTTTGATTGCATGCGCAAGATGGCCAGAAATGAAGGACTTTTATCTCTGTATAAAGGTGTTTTGCCACCTGTTTTGGTTGAAACTCCAAAACGAGCTGTCAAGGTAACATTTTTGTTTTGACAAAAAATTAATGACTGTACATGTTTGATAATGAGTTGTAGATAGTGTGTGTGTTGCCAGCTCGTATAACATATATGAGTAATACTACCTTTTTATGATTAACTGATTTATTGGAGTTTGTCTTTTTTCCATTTCCTCTTTAATGTACCATTTTTTCGTTATATTTTTGAGCATTTTTGTGAAAATATATTTAAGAAAAAACTTATTTTGAAATTATAACAGTTACAGTTTATACCCTTATTATAAAAAAAAATATTTTGCAAGTGTGACAATAACATTCTAATCTTGTTAAATCTTATTTTGTGGATAACAAATTTTACTAGGCGTATATATCTGTGCACTTTGTGTATGTCACCTTGTGTATGTTTGTGGAAATTATTTAACTGCTGGTAATAAATCTTATTTTCTTCCAGTTTCTTACATTTGAGATCTACAAACAGTTGTGTGGCACTCAGACACCATCTGTAAGTACTATATTGTTTGCTAAGATTAATAAAGTATTTTCAGGGAAAAAGTTTGAGTAATGAGGAAATGTATTAGTTTATCTTAAAACTGTTTAGTAAATTTTTTTCTTACAGTTCATCATTCAGAAGATAATAGTTTGTGTTCCTTGCCCCAAAGTTTAATAGATATCAGTTGAAATTTGTAGAGTCATCCAGTATGTGCTGAAAACAGTGTATTGAACACTTGATACCAGCTTCTTGTCTGAACAGCTCAGTATGTTATAGTTTCATTAGCACAGAAAGATAATTCCGCTACACAGAGATATATATCCCTGGGATAGCGGAGAGAGAATGCTACCTTCATATCTTCTGAGCCTCGTAGAAGGTATTTCAGAGTGGAAAAGGGGGCTAGAAATTTTCCCCTCCTGTATTGTCAGTTTCGAAAAGTAGAAATCAAGTGAGGATATTTTTCTCTAAGGCTTAGTCATCTGTTGTTGACACTACTTCACTGAGGTAGGAAAGGGCGAATGGGTATGAAAGAAAGAAAAGAGATACTGTGATTCCTTTACCTTTTGATGTGTCATATATTTTATTGTATATTTTCAATAAACAGAAACATCAGCCATTACCCTGTTTAGGAAAGGAGCGAGGGATGGATTAGATACAGTATTGATATATAGGAACAGGAGTAGGAGCTAGAAATACTTCACTCCTGCTTGTATTAACTGGAGCCAAATGAGGATTTTTCCTCATAGGCTTAGCGCCTGGCTATACCTTGCTGAGGTAGATAAGAGTGAGCAAGTATAAAGAAAGAAAATAAGATTTAGGTTGGCCTTTTTTATCTCCTATGCTGGTTTGTCTCACAAACAATGAAATAATATGTATAATTAGAGGGTTAAGACCGTCAGACATTCTGTGAAACTGGAGGTATGCACTAGCTTTCTCTGTCTGCCCCTTTCCTTTCACTAGTAGTAGTGGCAGCTCACTCATTTCAAACTGATCTTCAATTATAGTATCCATAATGTGATACTATTCATATAGTATGAAGTAAAATTGATTTTAAGAATTACATAGCAGGCAAAGTGTTCTGTTTGGACTGTTAATCTTATTAAAAAGTGCTATGTACTGATGAGAGGATTATGACTGTTGTTTTCATATTGCCACACATTCTTGTGGCTGATTATGTCTATTTTTTGTCAAGTTTCTGGCATTCTACCTATGTTATCCATTTTCTTGAGGGCTTCCCAAGTGATTTATGGTAATTGCACTCTATGAATAATCCACTTATTCTGTGGACCGTATCTGGCACCCATTATGATTTTTACAACATTTGGTAAGTTTATATAAGTCAGGTTAGGTTAGAAATAATTAGAGATGGATAACTATGTAGTATAGCTAGGATTAGAATGAAGATGGGAGAAGGATACTTGATGTGAAGATTTTATGAGGAAGACACTCTTTTATGAAAGTCTTTTTTTTAAGATGATGTGATCACAAAGAAATACAGCAGATGTCAGGATACAGTAAGATTTACAGAACAATAGTAAATTTGAAAGTACAAGGACGTTGGTCAGCCATAGAGAAAATAGATACATGCAGTGAGAGCAGTGATTAAGGCTAAGAATATGTCATATGAGTTTGCCAAAAGAATGATTTAGAATAGGATGCATCTGGAAGTATTTTGTGAAGAATTATTTAGAAGAGGATGCATTTTGAAGCATTTTGTGTAAAGACTTATTGTGAATGGAGACTTTAGACTTGCTTAATGAATCAGTGAGTCACATTACTGTATGAATTGAAAGAAAGAGGGTTATACAAACATTTAAGGCTATGTTTCACTTTGATTCACTGATCAGGGATTGAGTATATGCATAAGTTATTAAGAGGCTGTATTTTTGTAATCCATCTCGTGGAATTGAAAGGAGAGTTCATGATATAAAAAGGAAAATATGTGATTATACTATCTTGTATTGTAACTCTGTAAAAGAGGAAATAGAAGAAGGGTTGGTGAGAGTAAGTGAGCTTGGGAAGGAGACTTGTGTGAGGAAGTACCAGGAGAGACTGAGTGCAGAATGGAAGAAGGTGAGAACAAAGGACGTAAGGGAAGTGGGGGAGGAATGGGATGTATTTAGGGAAGTAGTGATGGCTTGTGCAAAAGATGCTTGTGGCATGAGAAGTGTGGGAGGTGGGCTGCTTAGAAAGGGTAGTGAGTGGTGGGATGAAGAAGTAATATTATTAGTGAAAGAGAAGAGAGAGGCATTTGGATGATTTTTGCAGGGAAATAATGCAAATGAGTGGGAGATGTATAAAATAAAGAGGCAGGAGGTCAAGAGAAAGGTGCAAGAGGTGAAAAAGAGGGCAAATGAGAGTTGGGGTGAGAGAGTATCATCAAATTTTAGGGAGAATAAAAAGATGTTTTGGAAGGAGGTAGATAAAGTGCATAAGACAAGGGAACAAATGGGAACATCAGTGAAGGGGGCTAATGGGGAGGTGATAACAAGTAGTGGTGATGTGAGAAGGAGATGGAGTGAGTATTTTGAAGGTTTGTTGAATGTGTTTGATGATAGAGTGGCAGATATAGGGTGTTTTGGTCGAGGTGGTGTGCAAAGTGAGAGGGTTATGGAGAATGATTTGGTAGACAGAGTAGAGGTAGTAAAAGCTTTGGGGAAGATGAAAGCCAGCAAGGCAGCGGGTTTGGATGGTATTGCAGTGGAATTTATGAAAAAAGGGGGTGACTGTATTGTTGACTGGTTGGTAAGATTATTTAATGTATGTATGACTCATGGTGAGGGCCTGAGGATTGGTGGAATGCTTGCATAGTGCCATTGTACAAAGGCAAAGGGGATAAGAGTGAGTGCTCAAATTACAGAGGTATAAGTTTGTTGAGTATTCCTGGTAAATTATATGGGAGGGTATTGATTGAGAGGGTGAATGTATGTACAGAGCATCAGATTGGGGAAGAGCAGTGTGGTTTCAGAAGTGGTAGAGGATGTGTGGATCAGGTGTTTGCTGTGAAGAATGTATGTGAGAAAGACTTAGAAAAGCAAATGGATTTGTATGTAGCATTTATGGATCTGGAGAAGGCATATGGTAGAGGTGAAAGAGACGCTCTGTGGAAGGTATTAAGAATATATGGTGTGGGAGGCAAATTGTTAGAAGCAGCGAAAAGTTTTTATCGAGGATGTAAGGCATGTGTACGTGTAGGAAGAGCTGAAAGTGATTGGTTCTCAGTGAATGTTGGTTTGCATCAGGGGTGCATGATATCTCTATGGTTGTTTAATTTGTTTATGGATGGGGTTGTTAGGGAGGTGAATGCAATAGTTTTGGAAAGATGGGCAAGTATGCAGTATGTTGTGGATGAGAGTGCTTGGAAAGTGAGTCAGTTGTTGTTTGCTGATGATACAGCGCTGGTGGCTGATTCGTGTGAGAAACTGCAGAAGCTTTTGACTGAGTTTGGTAAAGTATGTGAAAGAAGAAAGCTGAGAGTAAATGTGAATAAGAGCAAGGTTCTTAGGTACAGTAGGGTTGAGGGACAAGTCAATTGGGAGGTAAGTTTGAATGGAGAAAAACTGGAGGAAGTGAAGTGTTTTAGATATCTGGGAGTGGATTTGGCAGCGCATGGAACCATGGAAGCAGAAGTGAATCATAGGGTGGGGGAGGGGGCAAAAGTTCTGGGAGCCTTGAAGAATGTTTGGAATTCAAGAACACTATCTCGGAAAGCAAAAATGGGTATGTTTGAAGGAATAGTGGTTCCAACAATGTTATATGGTTGCAAGGCGTGGGCTATGGATAGAGTTGTGCAGAGGAGGGTGGATGTGCTGGAAATGAGATGTTTGAGGA
Organism: Panulirus ornatus; assembly: GCF_036320965.1. NCBI lineage: Eukaryota > Metazoa > Arthropoda > Malacostraca > Decapoda > Palinuridae > Panulirus > Panulirus ornatus. The sequence continues at coordinate 8,916,580 of NC_092251.1, forward strand.
CAATATGTGGTGTGAGGTGGTTTGATCGGGTAAGTAATGTAAGGGTAAGAGAGATGTGTGATAATAAAAAGAGTGTGGTTGAGAGAGCAGAAGAGGGTGTTTTCAAATGGTTTGGTCCTGTGGAGAAAATGAGTGAGGAAAGATTGACAAAGAGGATATATGTGGCAGAGGTGGAGGGAACAAGGAGAAGAGGGAGACCAAATTGGAGGTGGAAAGATGGAGATAATGTTCTCCTTTTCCACACATTTTTCAACGCTCTCAGAACTTTCGCCCCCTCCCCCACCCTGTGACTCACTTCTGCTCCCATGGTTCCATCTTCTGCCAAATCCTCTCCCAGATATCTAAAACACTTCACTTCCTCCAGTTTTTCTCCATTCAAACTTACCTCCCAATTGACTCATCCTCAACCCTACTGTGCCTAATAGCCTTGCTCTTATTCACTTTCACACTCAGCTATCTTCTTTTACACACTTTACCAAACTCAGCCACCAACTTCTGCAGTTTCTCACCCGAATCAGCCACCAGCGCTGTATCATCAGTGATCAACAACTTACTTCCCAAGCCCTCTCATCTACAACAGACTGCATTCTTGCCCTTCTCTCCAAACCTCTTGCATTCACCTCCCTAACAACCCCATCCATAAACAAATTAGATAACCATGGAGACATCACGCACCCCTGCTGCAAACCGACATTCACTGGGAACCAATCACTTTTCTTTCTCGTACACATGCCTTACATCCTCGATAAAAACTTTTCACTGCTTCTAGCAACTTGCCTCCCACCCCATATACTCTTAATACTTTCCACAGAGCATCTCTATCAACTCTATCATAAGCCTTCTTCAGATCCATAAATGCTACATACAAATCCATTTGTTTTTCTAAGTTTTTCTCACATACATTCTTCAAAGCAAACACCTGATCCACACATCCTCTACCATTTCTGAAACCTCATTGCTCTTCCCCAATCTGATGCTCTGTACATGCCTTCACCCTCTCAATTAATACCCTCCTGTATGATTTCCTTTTTTTTATTATATGCATAATGGTTTAGATGAAGCTGTATCTTTGAACTGAAAAATATTGATTATATTTTCCAGACATTCTTCTTGGCTGGTTTAGGATCAGGGACAACCGAAGCTATTCTTGTCAATCCTTTTGAGGTGGTAAAAGTTGCACAACAAGCAAACAGGTAGGTTATGATGAAGCACAGATGGATTAAATGTAAAACTATTTGAAATTTTATACAGTCCTTATTTGTCTCCATATTGAACTTTTTCCCCTGTTTTGTATGTTGTTTAGGTGCATGTAGCTCCAAAGCCCATTCATCTTTAACCTTTATAATCATTTGCTCTGCCGCAAGTTAAGTTTTCAGATAGGTAGACTTATCACAGGTTTTTCCATATAGCTATGACATACCCCAGTTTAAAAAGGTTTTCCATGTCTTCAAGTACTCTGAGATTATTATTCTTTTCTCAAAAGGCCAGGCCAGGATGAGGACATTTGTCCAGGATTGATGTCTTTATAACAAATCCACAATCAAAAAGAAAATGATGAAATAGTTTTGTGATATTCTGCTTGTAGAATGTATTTGTACTTCTAATGAAAGCATGTGAAGAATGAATTCATTTTTGCTGCCGGGGACAGGTGTTACTTATCATCTGCTTTCAAGGCTGTCTGCTTTCTCTTGTCACACCTGAGCTAAATAATCTTGCATTACAACCATAAACACCTTTCAAATATGATACAGGTTGTTGGGTTCTGTATTATCACCCTGCTTTGAACTTGCAGAAAGAACTTACTTGATGTGTATAGAGAGATTTAGTACTTTGTAGAAGAAATCATCTCCTTAGTATTGTTGGCTGTTGATATTTTCTACTTTCACCAGTGTTGGGAGGAGGCATTCTTGGCAGTATTTTCCATTTAAGAGAAGCTGGACCCAGATATGGATAGAGGAACTAGCATAGTTGTAGTAATTTCTTGCACCAGGGTTGTTTTACCCTTGAAGGGGCTATTTATTTCCATACTTTGAAAATGACGGGAGCGGGGGGCCAGAAATCCTCCCCTCCTTGTATTTTTTTAACTTCCTAAAATGGGAAACAGAAGAAGGATTCACGCGGGGAGTGCTCATCCTCCTCGAAGGGTCAGACTGGGGTGTCTAAATGTGTGTGGATGTAACCAAGATGTGAAAAAAGGAGAGATAGGTAGTATGTTTGAGGAAAGGAACCTGGATGTTTTGGCTCTGAGTGAAATGAAGCTCAAGGGTAAAGGGGAAGAGTGGTTTGGGAATGTCTTGGGAGTAAAGTCAGGGGTTAGTGAGAAGACAAGAGCAAGGGAAGGAGTAGCAGTACTCCCGAAACAGGAGTTGTGGGAGTATGTGATAGAATGTAAGAAAGTAAATTCTCGATTAATATGGGTAAAACTGAAAGTTGATGGAGAGAGATGGGTGATTATTGGTGCATATGCACCTGGGCATGAGAAGAAAGATCATGAGAGGCAAGTGTTTTGGGAGCAGCTGAATGAGTGTGTTAGTGGTTTTGATGCATGAGACCAGGTTATAGTGATGGGTGATTTGAATGCAAAGGTGAGTAATGTGGCAGTTGAGGGAATAATTGGTATACATGGGGTGTTCAGTGTTGTAAATGGAAATGGTGAAGAGCTTGTAGATTTATGTGCTGAAAAAGGACTGGTGATTGGAAATACCTGGTTTAAAAAGTGAGATATACATAAGTATACGTATGTAAGTATGAGAGATGGCCAGAGAGCGTTATTGGATTACGTGTTAATTGACAGGCGCATGAAAGAGAGACTTTTGGATGTTAATGTGCTGAGAGGTGCAACTGGAGGGATGTCTGATCATTATCTTGTGGAGGCTAAGGTGAAGATTTGTATGGGTTTTCAGAAAAGAAGAGTGAATGTTGGGGTGAAGAGGGTGGTGAGAGTAAGTGAGCTTGGGAAGGAGACTTGTGTGAGGAAGTACCAGGAGAGACTGAGTACAGAATGGAAAAAGGTGAGAACAATGGAAGTAAGGGGAGTGGGGTAGGAATGGGATGTATTTAGGGAATCAGTGATGGATTGCGCAAAAGATGCTTGTGGCATGGGAAGAGTGGGAGGTGGGTTGATTAGAAAGGGTAGTGAGTGGTGGGATGAAGAAGTAAGATTATTAGTGAAAGAGAAGAGAGAGGCATTTGGACGATTTTTGCAGGGAAAAAATGCAAATGAGTGGGAGATGTATAAAAGAAAGAGACAGGAGGTCAAGAGAAAGGTGCAAGAGGTGAAAAAGAGGGCAAATGAGAGTTGGGGTGAGAGAGTATCATTAAATTTTAGGGAGAATAAAAAGATGTTCTGGAAGGAGGTAGATAAAGTGCGAAGACAAGGGAGCAAATGGGAACTTCAGTGAAGGGTGCAAAGGGGGAGAAGATAACAAGTAGTGGTGATGTGAGAAGGAGATGGAGTGAGTATTTTGAAGGTTTGTTGAATGTGTTTGATGATAGAGTGGCAGATATAGGGTGTTTTGGTCGAGGTGGTGTGCAAAGTGAGAGGGTTAGGGAAAATGATTTGGTAAACAGAGAAGAGGTAGTAAAAGCTTTGCGGAAGATGAAAGCCGGCAAGGCAGCAGTTTTGGATGGTATTGCAGTGGAATTTATTAAAAAAGGGGGTGACTGTATTATTGACTGGTTGGTAAGGTTATTTAATGTATGTATGACTCATGGTGAGGTGCCTGAGGATTGGCGGAATGCGTGCATAGTGCCATTGTACAAAGGCAAAGGGGATAAGAGTGAGTGCTCAAATTACAGAGGTATAAGTTTGTTGAGTATTCCTGGTAAATTATATGGGAGGGTATTGATTGAGAGGGTGAAGGCATGTACAGAGCATCAGATTGGGGAAGAGCAGTGTGGTTTCAGAAGTGGTAGAGGATGTGTGGATCAGGTGTTTGCTTTGAAGAATGTATGTGAGAAAGACTTAGAAAAGCAAATGGATTTGTATGTAGCATTTATGGATCTGGAGAAGGCATATGATAGAGTTGATAGAGATGCTCTGTGGAAGGTATTAAGAATGTATGGTGTGGGAGGCATGTTGTTAGAAGCAGTGAAAAGTTTTTATCGAGGATGTAAGGCATGTGTACGTGTAGGAAGAGAGGAAAGTGATTGGTTCTCAGTGAATGTAGGTTTGTGGCAGGGGTGTGTGATGTCTCCATGGTTGTTTAATTTGTTTATGGATGTGGTTGTTAGGCAGGTAAATGCAAGTGTTTTGGAAAGAGGGGCAAGTATGAAGTCTGTTAGGGATGAGAGAGCTTGGGAAGTGAGTCAGTTGTTGTTCGCTGATGATACAGCGCTGGTGGCTGATTCATGTGAGAAACTGCAGAAGCTGGTGAATGAGTTTGGTAAAGTGTGTGAAAGAAGAAAGTTAAGAGTAAATGTGAATAAGAGCAAGGTTATTAGGTACAATAGGGTTGAGGGTCAAGTCAATTGGGAGGTAAGTTTGAATGGAGCAAAACTGGAGGAAGTAAAGTGTTTTAGATATCTGGGAGTGGATCTGGCAGCGGATGGAACCATGGAAGTGGAAGTGGATCATAGGGTGGGGGAGGGGGTGAAAATCCTGGGAGCCTTGAAGAATGTGTGGAAGTCGAGAACATTATCTTGGAAAGCAAAAATGGGTATGTTTGAAGGAATAGTGGTTCCAACAATGTTGTATGGTTGCGAGGCGTGGGCTATGGATAGAGTTGTGCGCAGGAGGATGGATGTGCTGGAAATGAGATGTTTGAGGACAATGTGTGGTGTGAGGTGGTTTGATCGAGTAAGTAACGTAAGGGTAAGAGATATGTGTGGAAATAAAAAGAGCATGGTTGAGAGAGCAGAAGAGGGTGTTTTGAAATGGTTTGGGCACATGGAGAGAATGAGTGAGGAAAGATTGACCAAGAGGATATATGTGTCGGAGGTGGAGGGAACGAGGAGAAGTGGGAGACCAAATTGGAGGTGGAAAGATGGAGTGAAAAAGATTTTATGTGATCGGGGCCTGAACATGCAGGAGGGTGAAAGGAGGGCAAGGAATAGAGTGAATTGGATCGATGTGGTATACCGGGGTTGATGTGCTGTCAGTGGATTGAATCAGGGCATGTGAAGCGTCTGGGGTAAACCATGGAAAGCTGTGTAGGTATGTATATTTGCGTGTGTGAACGTATGTATATACATGTGTATGGGGGTGGGTTGGGCCATTTCTTTCATCTGTTTCCTTGCGCTACCTCGCAAACGCGGGAGACAGCGACAATGAAAAAAAAAAAAAAACTTTGAAAATGAGTCATTTTGTTTATCTCTCTCTAAAGTATCTTTATCATGGGATAAAGATGAGCCCAAACAGACCCTTACAGCCTTTGGATTGAAAAATCAGAAAAATATAAGTTAGTGAGAGTACATTATCCTTTGAGACAAAGAGACTTGCTAGGGGATTCACTTTTAATGACAATATCCTTTTGAAAGCAGCTGTTCCCAGTTTGATCCCTGACAATATAATTCTTGACCTTGATGGGGTTTTTGCTTAAATGATACAAAGTCTGTGTTGGAAAAATACTTGAATTAACTATTTTTCAGTGCTGTTAAGGTAAGAATGTAATCTGTTGTCTCCAAAGAGGAATAGAATGTCATGAACCTCTATTTATCAAATACTGTACATTTGTGGTGTTTCTATCAAAACATGGAACCCCCCCCCTCAATCCAGCTTCAAATTGCTCAGAAAGAAGCAAAGTCAAGGACCCTTCAGTTCTGTCCTATTGATTTGCCATCTCTGAACCACTGTCAATAATCCTACTTCTGTATAACCTTTTGAAGAATGGTAAGCCCACTCAAAGGGAGTATGTCCAGAGGGGCTCATGAAGCCATGCATCTCCACAGAATTTCCTTGTTGGACAATTATACCAGAGCTTTGCAAAGCTCTTGTGGCATAAAATCTTAATATTCAAGGAGTTAGAATGTCAGAAGTGGCTGGAGAAAAAAAGAATAGGGAGTTTAAAAGTATTGTATATTCTGGATAAAACATTCTTTTAAGTTCTTAGAATGGATGCAAATTTGTATCTTGAGAGGCAAGAATGTTCCAAGGACTCTTAAGGAAAGAGGGACAATATTTTCTACCAGATGTGAGTGCTCAATTTTTTTACCGTTTTCTTATAAGTAAAACATAGATGTGTAATGAAATGTAAGTGGTTGAGGTTTATTTAATGACAAGTTCATATGGAATCTGGGGAATAGATAAATTGAAGGTTTAGTTGATACTAGTAATGGCAGTGTATGATATTATGAGGCTAGACTTTGGGTTGTAAACTGCCTATATGGTATAATCATGCAGATGTGAGAAGAATTACAATTTTTTTTAATTAGGTTGAGAGGACTTAGTTTAGGTGAAGACATGAGGTAAGAAGGAATGACAGTGTGTGATGTTTGTATGTGTAAATAGACTGTGAGAAGAGTGTTTGGATAAAAGTTGGATGATTGGTGATGAAATATAATTTGACTGAGAATTGATAAGACCAGTCCAGTAATAAGGTAAAATAATTAGTATTTTTTGTGTATATGATGAGAAAATTTTTGCCGTTTTTTAAAATGATAGTAAAATGTGATGCTTTTCTTCCAGATCACAACACAAAATTTCTCCTAGCACTTGGGCAGTTGCTCGAGAGATTGTCAGAACTCAAGGTTTAGGATTTAGAGGCCTTAATAAAGGAGTTACTGCCACTATTGGTAGAAATGGCCTTTTTAACATGGTTTACTTTGGTCTCTTTCATACAGTGAACACAAGAATAACTCAGCCTAAGGTATGCTGGTAGTATCGTAACTTTTATCTTATGTTTTGATTAAGAGTGAGGTTGGGTAACATCTTGAAAGACTTTTTTTTTCAGTAAGTTATGCACAATATTTTAGATGGCTGTGGAAGAAAAATATCCATTTTATGTTTGCCTTTCAGTCTTTGCATCATACAGCCTCTATGAATTTATGTACCATTATAATCCCGTACAGAAACAGCCAAATATTTCATTGTACATGGTAGACATGTTTACTTTTCTTTCACAGTTAGGATTTTTTTATCAATTATTTTGTGTATGTCCAATAAATCAAAGCCCTCTGTCATGCAGTATGTCCCATATAGAATTTCATTGTAGTATACCTACTGTTGCAGGACTCCTTACGCAACTCACTGCTAACAACTCATCACACCAAGCACTTTTACTTTGCCTGGAAATTATCATCCTAATTGGCAGACTGTTAGAAACAAATACTTGATAAAGGATTGTAAATCATCTAGATCACCACTTAATGAACAGTTCGCAGCATGACTTTTTGCAGAATCATTCTTGTCTAACAGATATGTTTGATTTCTTTTATGATATAATCAACATAAATGATGAAAGTAAAAAAGTAGATTTCATCTGTTTAGATTTTAGGGAGGTATTTGATCAAGGTGTGCATCAAAAATTAGTAAGAGTTGAGTCATGTGTATAGAGGAGTTGGTTAAAAAATTGGTTAACTGACTATAAGAGTAAGGTAGTAATAAATGGCTAAGCATCAAAATAGTTATACAATAGGCAGTGTGCTGCAGTTATTGATGTTGGGGTCAATTCTCCTTTTCATATGTATTAGTGACATGGATAATGGTGTGTGTCATATCATATCAAAATTTGTAGATGATGTGAGTTGGGAAATAAGACTGCAACAGAAAATGAATGACTGCAATCTGATATAGACAAAGTGATAATTGGGTACAGATGTGACATGAATTTTGATATTCTTAAGTGCAAAATTTTGCACATTGCCTGTTAAAACAAAAGGACAAGCTACAGTTTGAATTTTGTTGAGCTACTAAAAGCAGATGTGGAATAGTATCTTAGGTACAATAATCTCCAATGACATAAAAGATATGTAAGTACTGCATAGATTCAGTGAAATGGCAAACAAAATTGTAGGGTTTGTAGGTTGGGCATTCAAATTCAAGTCTATGAAACTAACTCTCTTTACAAATCACTGATGTGTTCTCATCTTGAATATTGTGTTCAGTTTTGGTCATTGTACTTGATAAAAGACATGCAGAATAGAGAGTGTATGGTGGCAAGCTACATAGATGATTCTTGGCCTGAGAAAGAAACTCTGTGAGATATGGTTCGGCATTTTAAACTTATTTAGCTTAGAAATGAGAAGGTTAAGTGGTGATTTGATTCATGTTTTCAAAATTGTCAAATCCTTTGACAGTTTTGATGAAAGCTGCTATATGAGGCTAGATTTGTGTGATATTTGCCTCTGGAAGAAAACCCAACCCATTACTTCTTCCAAGATAATGCTTCTGTGGATGGCAAAGGTCATTCGATCAACCTGTTCATTTTATTTCTTTTCTTCCATCTGCTTATCAATGAGGAAAGTAAGCTACAGCTGTTGTTGTGGACTTTGATTTTAATGAATGTAGTCATTTACTTTCTTCATTGAAAAAATGGGTTGAATCATTTGTTTCTTACTTTGCAGGAACTATGGAAACAGAATATTCAGAAATTCTTCATTGGGTTTGTGGCAGGCGTACTTGGGTGCTTGATCAACATTCCCTTTGATGTAGCTAAAAGTCGCATCCAAGGGCCTCAGCCAGTCTTGGGAGAGATCAAGTATCGTACAACATTTGGTTCCATTGCACTTGTATACAGAGAAGAAGGGTGAGTGAAATTTTTTTTATATTGAAGTCATTTTTGTTTCTCAAATTTGTTTAAAGCTACTCTTTACTATCTCAGATGGTTTGAAAATCAACCATAATGAGAAAATGTGGGACCTCAAAAAACAGCTTATCTCTAATTCCTGCAAAGTTTACAGAACGTTACAGTGATCTGAGCATGTAAAAACGTCTTGGATTAAATCTTCCTGAAGTTCTTGTGTTTTGCTTTTGCCGAGCTCACTCTATACTTATGGGATCAAATGTAATTGCTTTTTGTTGAAAGTTTAATGAGTGGCAACTGTTCTTAGTATCGGACATTGGCCATGAGGCTCAAGAGCTGTTGAAGGACCTCTGTAGCCAAAGGCACTTATGATAGTACATTCCTGTTTTGTGTTTTATGGGTAACTGACACCTATAAGACTATTTTTCAGTGCATATTATGTTTGCTTGTTGAATAAGCATCTTTACATATCTTAAAAGCATGCCTTACAGTTTGAATAGGGGTGGGAAAGAAGCAAACTTTACAAGTGCATTACTAAAAAGATGAAAGAAAAAATCTGAGTGGTCAGTGTTACACCTTTTACAGGTATTTGGATAATTTAGCGATGGAGAAAATTGCAAACCTACTGAGTATGGTATTTAGAATGAAGATTTAAATTCAAGGAAACTTTCACCACAGCCAGGAGTTTCTCTGAGGGTTTATGAAATAAAGACAGTGAACCCCCCTTCAATGAAATTTTTCAATGATGTTCTTATTTCAATGAAGTTATTATTTTATTATACTTGATTGCCATTTCCTTCATCAGCAAGGTAGCACCAGGAAACAGATGAAGAAAGACCCATTCACCCGTATACATACATGTATACATACACACACATACACATACATATACATACATATACATATGCATACACATATCAACATATACAAACATATACATGTGCATGACTGCTAGAGACCGAGTGTGAATGAATGTGGCCTTTTTTGTCTGTTTTCCTGGCACTGCCTTGCTGAAACGGGGCCTGGTGAAGCTGTTTCCTTTGGGGAGGGGTAGCACCAGGAATGGATGAAGGCAAGCAAGTATGAATATGTACATGTGTATATATGTATATGTCTGTGTATGTGTATGCATATGTTGATATGTTTATGTATATGTATGTGCATTTATGTATATATATATGTGTATATGAGTGGATGGGCCATTCTTTGTCTGTTTTGTGGCACTACCTCGCGGATGTGGGAAGCGGCGATCAAGTATAATGAATAGATGAATAAATGAATGATATATGATATAAAGAAATTTATATGGTATATTTGCTTAATGCCTGATATCAGTAACCTGAATCTGTCTGTTGCAGGTTCTACGCACTCTATAAAGGTTTGGTGCCCAAGGTTTTGAGGCTTGGACCAGGTGCTGGCATCATGATGATTGTGTACGAAAATGTTCATAATTATCTTAAAAAGAGATTTCCTGATGATTAAGAGGAAGATGAAAAATTATTTGAGGCTTCTTTCAAGATCTTTCCAGATGATACGCAAGAGGAGATACTATTCAACCTAGAGATAAGACAAGCTCATTTAACAGGTTGACTTAGAAATTCTATAGTGACATGATATCACCAGTTCATATCATCTTCCTTTATCATGTACTGGATTGGGTTCATCAGCCATTATTTTCAGGAGGATATGACATTATTATAGACACATATTGCTTCTAATAAGTCTATTCTTTAATTTTGTAAAGTTTATAAAGATTAACTTCAAAATTTTTTCCATCATGAATGTTTTGTGAATTTTAGTCCAGTTAGGGTTTGATGCTAATGAGAGTATTTCCACATATACCATATATACACTGTTCCATGGATATAAAAAGAAATAGAATTAGAAAAGGAGAAAATAATGAATGGATGTAAAATATCCATTCAAGAATGGTATATGAATGAGGACAGATTGTGGAAATACAAAATTAGCTTGCTAACCTTAAAAAAGGTATTTTATTTGGAGTAAGTGTCTATAAAATCAGGTATCTCAGTGCTATGTACTTAGCCAAAAATGAAACGAGAAAAGGTAAAAGGAATAACTTGGGCATTTATTGATACAGTACATCTATTCCATGATATTCTTAAGGGTTATGTTTATGGGTACCTCGTGAGTACTCAAAACAGCTAGCAATAATATAATAATATTAAAGGCTTGTGGAGAAAGTAAGGTTAGAGTCCAGGTCTTTCAAGACTCCTCCTAAATCATATTTTTTTTTTCTTGTTTCTTGATTCACTTAAAACAGTTTAAAGTTAAGAGATCATCCATGGAGTTTGCAGAGGCCAATATATTATGTAGAAGAAATATCGCATGGAGTATTGTTGAATGGGGACCAACTAAGAGCTAAAGTATTTTATGATTTGATTAAACAGTCAGTTACAGACTCATCGCCCCTTAATGTTGGAGATGCATTCCTGCACAACACAATTTAGCTGAAGCACTGTGTAATATAACCCATTTTACCATATGATTAGATTAATTGGGATAAAGAGGGATTACATTCTCAAGAGAGATTTTCCTGCCTAATATTCACACAAGGCTGTGAATAAAATGACCAGAAACATGCAGCACAGTTCAGGTATTTTATTAATTTAAGTATTCAAAACATTGATCGGACAATATTGTATTTGAATATGATATCCATCACGTGCAATATCTTACCCAGTATTATACTCTGAATTTTGGCCGAGCCACCCTTTGACCAAATTCTCTCTCTTGCTTGTGACATTTATAACACCAAATTACTTAGTGTTTATTGTTATTGTAAGTGTTTATTGTAAATATGATATATAAGTGTTCAGTACTTTACTGTATGAACTGAACAAAAGTGAACAAAAGTTTTCACCAGTAAAAACAGATATGCAGACACAGATGGACTTGGTTGTGAAAGGTAGTAGCAAGTTCTAGTTGAATTGCGGAGAGGGTAATGTGTAATGTTTCTAGAAGTTACTTGTATTCTTTGCTTAGTGTGGTCACTTCAGCATCATTTTATTTTAGAGAATTTAGCACAATACAAGTTATTTGGATGTTGAATTAGATAATTAATATTGGTCAAAATTTACATTAGATTAATTGTAGCTGTTGCATTGAGACTTCAGTGATTTTTTTTTTAAATATGATATTGTATTTTATAAGACACCTGACAGCAGTAATCAAGGGAGTTTTGATTGATGCGACAAGTTGATATACCTTTGTCCATTTCAGTTTCCTAATTGAAATGGACACATCTGTTTCATAGGTCACTAGTGTTAGTTACTGAAACATAGTTGAATATACATGTTTTTCTTTACTTGGTCACTGTTCCCGCATTAGTGAGGTAGCGCCAAGAACAAAGAAAGTTCACTTCTGCTCACATCCATTCTATAGATGTCATTTGTAATGCAGTGAAACCATAGCTCACACACCTTTCCATGGTTTACTTCAGATGCTTCAAATGCCCTGGTTCAGACCATTAATAGCATGTCAACCCCAGTGTACCACATCGTTTCAGTTCACTCTATCCAATGCATGCCTTTCACCTTCCTGTATGTTCAGGCCCCAGTCACTCAAAATCTTTTTCCTCCATCCTTCCATCTCCAGTTAGATATACATGCATATTCATTTATTGGAACATGTTTTTCTTTTTTTTCATACTTGAAGGTTGCCTGCATCAGCAGTGGTAGTGCCAGGAACAAATGAAGAAAGGCTACATCTGCTCATATTCACTCTCTAACTGTCATGGAATGTGTATGGACATATTTTCTGTACCTTACTGACAATAATTAAATACCAAATCAAACAATTGAGTAACTGGGTCAGACACATGAGATCACTGAAAAAATACTTAAAGTGATTTATTCTATATATGTATAGTAAACTGCATGGTTCATGAGGAGTAAGGGACGCCAGTTTCTCACTTGTTCGGTATGCCACTGTTATATTGACAGTACTATGGCTTAATCAAGCTTTTGTGTATGCACCTCATGTTTAGATTGTTTAACTATTGTCACTCTTTATATATTTTACATTTGTTTGTCGAAATACACCGAGGGAAAACTTCCTTAACATTTGGTATTTGACTGTTGAACACATAGCATAAGGTTATAATGGAAGTTTATTTTCTGGTGTGCATAGAATATAAAGTACTCTACTGTACAATATATAGGCCTACTTATTCATTACTGATTACTGCTAGCTCGGAATTGCAACGTTATATGTGTATATGATAATCTACATTGCACAGTCACATAGATACTGTAGTAGATAATTCTGTTGGACTGTAAATTGCGTTGTGACCAAAAGAAGCTAGGGAGGCCCAATTGGTGTAGGCCAAACTCTGAAAGGGGTGACTACAGAGATGAAACACTCATAACCTTAATATTTACCTTTTTTATATTAGCAGCAGAGGGCTACAAGGGAGTTTATTTTCTGGTGAGTAGAGAATATTAGAAACTGCACTTTACAATGTATAGGCTTGCATATTTATGAGTGTCTGCTAGTATTACAGTATTGCAATAATCTTGTATGTGCATATATATGATAATAGATGTTGCAGCAAGATATTTCTGTTAGACCGTAAAAATGATTGTGATGGAGGGAGGCAGGGGTAGCCTGGTACAGTACACACTTTTCTTTCATGAGGCATGAGTAACAGAAAAAGTGCTCTCTACACAGGTAAAACCATTTGGTAGGTGTCGAAGTGTAATATATGTATGCTTACAGGAGTAGACTGGTTAAGTGGAAAGCAGACCACTGAACGATGTCATAGTAAGTGAAACTGTGTTACTACAAGTAGTAAAGAGGTATACAAAACATTTTGAGCAAGTAGTTGGAACAGTGAATTACTAAAACTGTGGATATCAAGGAATAGATGTATGTTAAGCATTATAGCTATAACGATGTATGAATGTTGAAAACGACTGAAATTACAACTAATGTATATACACTTGAGTACTACTTGATCACGCATTTTTGTATCATATCACACATTTTTGTATCATATTTCATCCAATAGCACATAGAGAATAATAGAATGTTAAGTATCTGGTTTGCACATTTGGCTGATCACTCAGCAACCAATTCTAAAAAAGTACAGTGCAGTATGAATTCTTTCAGAACACACACAGCTACTAATGTGAGAATGTGCAGAATCTGCATTAACAAGTAAGAGCACATAAGCTATTCACAACATGAAATTATTACACTATATATCTTTATCTCTGATACCTCTTCCCTCCAGGAATTTCCATCAGGAGGGTGACCACAGCAAAAGTCTCCACTTACCCCTGTCCTTACATGCCTCCATTGTGTGAGGAAGTACCAGGAGAGACTGAGTACAGAGTGGAAAAAGGTGAGAACAAAGGAGGTAAGGGGAGTGGGGGAGGAATGGGATGTATTTAGGGAAGCGCAAAAGATGCTTGTGGCATGAGAAGCGTGGGAGGTGGGTTGATTAGAAAGGGTAGTGAGTGGTGGGATGAAGAAGTAAGATTATTAGTGAAAGAGAAGAGAGAGGCATTTGGACGATTTTTGCAGGGAAAAAATGCAAATGAGTGGGAGATGTAAAAAAGAAAGAGGCAGGAGGTCAAGAGAAAGGTGCAAAAGGTGAAAAAGAGGGCAAATGAGAGTTGGGGTGAGAGAGTATCATTAAATTTTAGGGAGAATAAAAAGATGTTTTGGAAGGAGGTAAATAAAGTGTGTAAGACAAGGGAGCAAATGGGAACTTCAGTGAAGGGGGCTAATGGGGAGGTAATAACAAGTAGTGGTGATGTGAGAAGGAGATGGAGTGAGTATTTTGAAGGTTTGTTGAATGTGTTTGATGATAGAGTGGCAGATATAGGGTGTTTTGGTCGAGGTGGTGTGCAAAGTGAGAGGGTTAGGGAAAATGATTTGGTAAACAGAGAAGAGGTAGTAAAAGCTTTGCGGAAGATGAAAGCCGGCAAGGCAGCAGGTTTGGATGGTATTGCCGTGGAATTTATGAAAAAAGGGGGTGACTGTATTGTTGACTGGTTGTTAAGGTTATTTAATGTATGTATGATTCATGGTGAGGTGCCTGAGGATTGGCGGAATGCTTGCATAGTGCTATTGTACAGAGGCAAAGAAGATAAGAGTGAGTGCTCAAATTACAGAGGTATAAGTTTGTTGAGCATTCCTGGTAAATTGTATAGGAGGGTATTGATTGAGAGGGTGAAGGCATGTACAGAGCATCAGATTGGGGAAGAGCAGTGTGGTTTCAGAAGTGGTAGAGGATGTGTGGATCAGGTGTTTGCTTTGAAGAATGTATGTGAGAAATACTTAGAAAAGCAAATGGATTTGTATGTAGCATTTATGGATCTGGAGAAGGCATATGATAGAGTTGATAGAGATGCTCTGTGGAAGGTATTAAGAATATATGGTGTGGGAGGCAAGTTGTTAGAAGCAGTGAAAAGTTGTTATCAAGGATGTAAGGCATGTGTACGTGTAGGAAGAGAGGAAAGTGATTGGTTCTCAGTGAATGTAGGTTTGTGGCAGGGTTGTGTGATGTCTCCATGGTTGTTTAATTTGTTTATGGATGGGGTTGTTAGGGAGGTGAATGCAAGAGTTTTGGAAAGAGGGGCAAGTATGCAGTCTGTTGTGGATGAGAGAGCTTGGGAAGTGAGTCAGTTGTTGTTCGCTGATGATACAGTCCTGGTGGCTGATTCATGTGAGAAACTGCAGAAGCTGGTGACTGAGTTTGGTAAAGTGTGTGAAAGAAGAAAGTTAAGAGTAAATGTGAATAAGAGCAAGGTTATTAGGTACAGTAGGGTTGAGGGTCAAGTCAATTGGGAGGTAAGTTTGAATGGAGCAAAACTGGAGGAAGTAAAGTGTTTTAGATATCTGGGAGTGGATCTGGCAGCAGATGGAACAATGGAAGCGTAAGTGAATCATAGGGTGGGGGAGGGGGCGAAAATTCTGGGAGCCTTGAAGAATGTTTGGAAGTCAAGAACATTATCTCGGGAAGCAAAAATGGGTATATTTGAAGGAATAGTGGTTCCAACAATGTTGTATGGTTGCGAGGTGTGGGCTATGGATAGAGTTGTGCGCAGGAGGGTTGATGTGCTGGAAATGAGATGTTTGAGGACAATATGTGGTGTGAGGTGGTTTGATCGAGTAAGTAATGTAAGGGTAAGAGAGATGTGTGGAAATAAAAAGAGTGTGGTTGAGAGAGAAGAGGGTGTTTTGAAATGGTTTGGTCACATGGAGAGAATGAGTGAGGAAAGATGGACCGAGAGGATATATGTGTCAGAGGTGGAGGGAACGATGAGAAGTGGGAGACCAAATTGGAGGTGGAAAGATGGAGTGAAAAAGATTTTGAGTGACCGGGGCCTGAACATGCAGGAGGGTGAAAGGCGTGCAAGGAATAGAGTGAATTGGAACTATGTGGTATACCGGGGTCGACGTGCTGTCAATGGATTGAACCAGGGCATGTGAAGTGTCTGGGGTAAACCATGGAAAGTTCTGTGGGGCCTGGATGTGGGAAGGGACCTGTGGTTTCGGTGCATTATTACATGACAGCTAGAGACTGAGTGTGAACGAATGGGGCCTTTGTTGTCTTTTCCTAGCATTACCTCGCACACATAAGGGGGGGAGGGTGTTGTTATTCCATGTGTGGTGGGGTGGCGATGGAAATGAATAAAGGCAGACAGTATGAATTATGTACATGGGTATATATGTATATGTCTGTGTGTGTATATATATGTGTACATTGAGATGTATAGGTATGTGTATGTGCTGTGTGTGGACGTGTATGTATATACATGTGTATGTGGGTGGGTTGGGCCATTCTTTCATCTGTTTCCTTGCGCTACCTCGCTAACGCGGGAGACAGCAACAAAGCAAAATAAAATATATATATATATATATATATATATATATTTTTTTTTTTTTTTTTTTTATACTTTGTCGCTGTCTCCCGCGTTTGCGAGGTAGCGCAAGGAAACAGACGAAAGAAATGGCCCAACTCCCCCCATACACATGTACATACACACGTCCACACACGCAAATATACATACCTACACAGCCTTCCATGGTTTACCCCAGACGCTTCACATGCCTTGATTCAATCCACCGACCTCACGTCAACCCCTGTATACCACATCGCTCCAATTCACTCTATTCCTTGCCCTCCTTTCACCCTCCTGCATGTTCAGGCCCCGATCACACAAAATCCTTTTCACTCCATCTTTCCACCTCCAATTTGGTCTCCCTCTTCTCCTCGTTCCCTCCACCTCCGACACATATATCCTCTTGGTCAATCTTTCCTCACTCATTCTCTCCATGTGCCCAAACCATTTCAAAACACCCTCTTCTGCTCTCTCAACCACGCTCTTTTTATTTCCACACATCTCTCTTACCCTCACGTTACTTACTCGATCAAACCACCTCACACCACACATTGTCCTCAAACATCTCATTTCCAGCACATCCATCCTCCTGCGCACAACTCTATCCATAGCCCACGCCTCGCAACCATACAACATTGTTGGAACTACTATTCCTTCAAACATACCCATTTTTGCTTTCCGGGATAATGTTCTCGACTTCCACACATTTTTCAAGGCTCCCAAAATTTTCGCCCCCTCCCCCACCCTATGATCCACTTCCGCTTCCATGGTTCCATCCGCTGACAGATCCACTCCCAGATATCTAAAACACTTCACTTCCTCCAGCCTCTCACCATTCAAACTCACCTCCCAATTGACTTGACCCTCAACCCTACTGTACCTAATAACCTTGCTCTTATTGACATTTACTCTTAACTTTCTTCTTCCACACACTTTACCAAACTCCGTCACCAGCTTCTGCAGTTTCTCACATGAATCCGCCACCAAGCATTCTTCCAACATTTCTCCTTCCAGTACTCTTCTACTCATATTTCTCATGTCACAAGTGGTCTTCCTCTAACATCAACTCCTCTAATCATACTGTCTTACACTCTCCTTGTAAACTCCCCATCTTGCATTCTTTCCACATGCCCGAACCACTCTACGGTATTACATTTCACCCAGTCATAATGTTTATCTATCCCTCCCTCCCTCAGATTTTCCTGTGCCTTGCTCATTGTATGTTGTGCTTAAGAATTCATATTATATCTCTCTCAGTAATTATTATTAGATTTGAAATAAAGTAAGTGATTATAGTGATAAACAGATAATGGGTCTACCTAATCCAAAGGATCTAACAAACATAAACAGTCTTCAGTCAAGTTTAAAGTGGTTTGTTTAGATCATTTGAACAAGGTTGAGAGTGTATAAAAAGATTGATTTAATGGATACCATTAAGGTATATAGAATGAGAAGCTCTTTCACTTATGTAACTTATGGCAGCAAGGCCTAGAGAGTGTATTTCAGGAGTGCTAAGAGTAGGATTTATACATGTATTCAGGATCACGTTTAGAACCGTGATCCTGGTATTCGTCCTATGCTTCAGAAGACTGCTTGGATGTCTTGCAGAGCCACCTTTAAATTTGGTTTGGAAAAAAACAGGTTGATAGCCAGGTGAGAATATGCCGATCAGCTCTGTACCACTATATCATAAGAATCTCTTTAGACAGACCAGAGAGCTGAAAATCTTCCCTTCATGTGTTATCACTCAAAAAACAGGCCGAGTAAGGAGCCAAGTAAAGGTTTTATCTCAAGGGTTCAGTTGTTTTTTTCTCAGCACTGCTTCATTTAAGTAGAAATTGGAAGCAGAAATATAAATAAATGGTGCAGTATCCCATTTGTCCATCCATATTTCATTTATTATATGAATTTGTCATAATTTTGAGAACATGGCCTGCAGCCCATCATGCATTCCCATGCTGGTTCATTCTTGCATCACCATGTCATGTGGGATTATCGTGGGAACAGTCATATGGTCTTGTAATGGTGCTACTGTACTTGTGTGGTGAAATTATCTTATTTTCTTAATGAACTTTATCCATTATGCTGGTATTTTTATAATGCATTGTTTTGTGTATTATCAATAGTATAGGTATATGATATGAACAGTAATTATTTATTGGTGAGATATGTAAAATAAGTGTTTTATTATTTGCATTACTCAGGTTAATGTTTCCCACTTAATGTTTAAAAAACTGTATTGCACTTTGCTCAGTCATGTAAGGTTGGATAATACAGTACTCAGTTGAGCAGTGCTCAAATGCATATAGTTGCTCAAGTCTTGTGCACAAGTTTAGCAAGTACTCTTTAGCCATAATTGTAAGTAATACAGGTAATGTGTATGAATTGTTCATCTAAGTCTTATAAACTGTTACATTGAAATAAGGGTTGTTAGGTTCTTGAAGATATGTACATCATCAGGTGTTACAGAGTCATTGCCACCAATTATACCTTATGCTGAGGAGTTTTTTATGTTGGTTGGCGATGACATGAATTTGATGCTTTTGTTTGCACTCTGGGAAACATTATTTGAAAGAAACAATGGGGCCAATCCGGTTGATCGTAGTAGCGTGGCAAACACATGGATGAGGCTATGTTTTAACTCATGAAATGAAGCATCGCTAGAAGATTAGAAACTTCCGTAATACATCTTCCATTGTAGTGCTTAATGGGATGGCAGCTGATTTCCTTGTAGTTTTAATTTTAGGTTTTTATGATTTGCCTCAGTTTTTTATACCTGTTTATTTACATTATGTATGCCTTTTCCTCAGTTATTTCCTTTTCTTTATATGATGGTGTATTATGAGTATTGCCAAAGAAAAAATACTTCAGTACAGTAAATAAATTCTTAAGAAGGTGACTATGGCAGTAACTTGCAAATTTTTTAATAATTTCAATATCTTTGTTTTAGTGTTGTGACTGTTTGATATATCACATTCCATATATATATGAACAATATTTTTTACTAATGGTAGTTTATAAAATTTTCAACATTCCTTAGGTAGATTAGATATTTTTCATCTTCATTTGTGTGGCCAGGAGTAAAGCTTGTCATCTCATCGTGACCAAGACTTTAGTCTGTTAATTTGTAATAATTGGTTTACACAGGTCTGTGGGGACTGGATGTGGATAGGGAGCTTTGGTTTCAGTGCATTACACAGGACAGTTAAGAGAATGAGTGTGAATGAATATGGCCTTTTTTTGTGTTTTCCTGGCACTTCCTCGCTGAAGCAGGGGGTAGCAATGCTGTGTCCTGTGGGGCAGGGTATGTATGTATGTATATATTCATATGTTTTGTATATGTGCGTGTATGGGCATTTATGTAAATACATGTGTATATGAGTGGGTGGGCCATTCTTTTTCTGTTTCCTAGTGCTACCTCATTGATGTGGGAAACGGCGATCAAGTATAAAAAATTAATATAATAGTTTACACAGTACTTCATAAATATTTCATTAATAAAAGTTAGTTTTCCATGCATATTCGCCATTTCCCACATTAGCGAGGTAGTGTTAAGAACAGAGGAGTGAGCCTTAGAGGGAAAACCCTCACATGGCCCCCTTCTCTTGGAGAAGTAAGAAAAAAAATTAAGAGAGGATGATATTCAGCCCCCCTGCTCCCTTCCCTTTTAGTTGCCTTCTCAACACAGGGAATATGGAGGTAGAATTCTTTGTCCCCTACTTAAAAGTTATGTCCATAAAAAGAAGGCTAGTTGTAATCTAAAAGTAATCGATGAAAAAGCAGTGCATCAGCTGTGAACATTCATGAACAGCCAAATCGACTGTCATACTTCTTGGTTCATTCTTATACTTTAAATTTTTTTGAAAATTTTGTGAAATTTTCTAATTTTCTTTTTGCACAAGAATATTCCGTAGGATCAGTTACACAGTTTGAAGGCCTATTTGCTTCAAAGTAATAATAACCTCACAGTTATATGGGAGAGTATACTGCTTTTTTATTTTCTATATTTATGTTTATGTTTTATGAAAGATTCTTTTCTGAAACTGTTTTTTATAATAGATTATCCTTTAGGATCAGTTCTTCAGTTTAAGGGCTAAATATATATTAATTTAACTTTATTTTATTGAAAGGCTTAATTTTTTAAAACATTGAAAATGTATATTTATCATCTACAATCCACCATGAAATCCCCCAGATATTTTCATGTGATGTTCCTGTTTTTCAGTTTTATGTATTCAGTATTACGTATTTTACGTATTTTTAATTTTCCAAAAGAAGGAACAGAGAATTGGGCCAGGTGAGGGTATTCCCTCAAAGGCCCAGTCCTCTGTTCTTAACGCTACCTCGCTGATGCGGGACATGGCGAATAGTTTGAAAAAAGAAAAAGTATTCAAAGAAACTGTTTTAAGAACATGTGGGAAATATCCATGTTAATCTCTTCTGGTGATGTAGAATCAATTGCCTGAATATGTAGTATTGTAAATTTTCACCATTTATTTTTTTTGACAATATAATTGTGTATTGCTGTCAGAAAAAAATTCAGTTAAATCAAAATTTGTTTATTCTGATAACTTGTACTGTCAATGTATTCGTGTGTTATACTTCACAGGTGACTTATAAGCTCTTGACGCTGGACAAAAAATCATGCATGGGAACACTTGCAAGAATCAAATGCACATACTAAAGCTAGAATTTGTTAACTTGTGTAATTATATGTAATTCTAGCTTCATTTTTCAGTGTTCACATTTATGCATATAATTTTTTTTTCAACATGTCTTGTCTTTTATATATGTGGATTATAATACTTCATGCTGTATACAAGTACACACATTCATTAATTACTAAACATTATAGTTCAATTGGTTTCATCAATCAAAATACAAAAAATATAAAAATATATACAAACAATGGAGTCTATATACTCATGGTGCAAGGCTTCCATATACATATGTGAAAGAATTTAAGCATAAATCAGGTTTATAATAATAATAAATATACATCTTGCATTCTTTCCCCAATTTTGTAAAATGTGAGCAGTAGAATCAAGTCATAAACTGCATCAGATATTTAATATATACTATAAATCTGTTGCCCATTCCTTCCAGGGAGTGGCCATCAATTTTTACTTTTAAACTTTTTTCAAATATCATATTAACTGAAGGATGTTTCTAATTAAAGGGATTCAATTTAAAAAAGCTATCTTGACCAAGTCCGATGAAATGATCAAGAGGAACCACAGAATGGTCCATGGGGTTTGGCTAAAGGGGCTCTGATTTCAGTGCATTATCACAGAATACTAGGAGTGGATGTGAACAAATGAGGCAATTGTTTGTATATTCGTGGCACTACCTCTCCTGCAGGAAACAGCAAAAAAGGTATTAAAAAATTCCATAAAATTTGAATGCTGACACCAGTAAAACTGAATATCTTCAGTCATTTCCAAACATGTACAAATGAAAACATTTCATCAAGCACAACAATTCCAACTGGGACCATACATATTCTCAAAACCTTCACTAACAGCTGAGGATTTTTCTGAAATACTTGTTCTCATCACAAAATCACATATGATCACCTTTCGGCATATGCAACTAAAATTCTCTTACAGCAAGAAATATGCAACACCCAAATTTTAATGAATGACATGTACCTTGCTTCTATTGCCTTCGATGAAGACTTTTGAGAGTTTGGGAGTAAGTGAGATTATAAAACAAGTTTGTGGTACCTTTCCAAAAGCGGAGAGGTCATGAATGTATAACATACAAGATACAACATTCCTGTCATATGAACAGGAAAATTTAGTGCTTTAAGAATTCCAACTACTGTGAGCCTCACAGATTCTGAACAAAAATCATTAAAATACTAAATATAGCAGTTACAACAAACTGTGATGAATTTATGAAACAACTTAATATAGCAGTTACAACAAACTGTGATGAATTTATGAAACAAAGTATTTAACACACAAAGGATTTTGAGCAGCTACCACTCATCAGGTATAGAAAACACACCATCAAAAAGCGAATCTTGTGTGTCCACTTTTTTCCCTGAAAAAGAGAAAAAAAAATTAAATTTCCCAATAAATATGAACAATTTAGTTACGCACCCTACTTGCAGCTTGATCATAAGTATCATACAACCCTCTGTTTTACTAAAGATGAGTTTTACATAAACATTCTTGTGAAAACTATAACTAAACACCTAGAAAACCAACTATTGACAAGATTTTGCAATTGACAATAATAAATGAAGTTAAATAAGATATGAAATTTATGCAACAGGAATGAAGAGAGCTACAGAAATACAATATTATGAAATTTGTTATAGGAAATGAACATTTTGAAATATATGTTCCTAATCAAAGCCTGCTTGATTCTTTAATTAGAAATTTACACATCTGCAGAGTTAAAAAGTCCAGTTGAATGGTTCCGTGAAAAGGGATATAAGATGATGAAAGCCTAAGTCCAGTTGAATGGTTCTGTGAAAAGGGATAAAAGGTAGTGAATGCCTAGCATAGGATGAAATGTGATAAAGAAGCAGGGGTAGATGAAACTGTAGCCGAGCTTCTCAAAAAAAAAAAAGGCAACAGTTCTCCTAGTTTATTAGTCTGGCTGTCCACTAATTGTACAGCCCTGGGTAAGGTAAGCAGAATGCATGTATAATGCCCTTATATAGATGCAACAGGAAAAAAAGGCACTAAACTTGCCTTCTGTCAGAGGCTTGTTAAGGGTGAAGCAATAAAGGCTAAAAAGCAACTATGGAGTTCACTAGTTATTAAGATTATAGCCGTGGCCACTTCCTTGAGGGAGTTCCAGAAGGGAACAGGCATAAGAATATGGAGATAGATAGATGGTTGTAGAGAAAGTACATGATAGGGTTGACACAGGCCATGAGGAAGTTGCTACAAATATATAGGTTAAACAGACAGTTCTTAAATGCAGTGAAGAGTTATCAACAAAGTATGGCATGTGTGCAAGACAGAAGGAAAGACGATAAGTGTTTCTTGGTTTTAGTGGGTCAGCACCAAGGATTTAAGCATCACTCTAGTTATTTAATCTGTTTAAGGACAGGTTAGTAAGGGAGGTGAGTGCAACGGTTTTAAAAGTGTGAGGCAGGTCTTCAGCACACTTGAGTTGAGGAGGCATAGGAGGAGAATCAGATGCTTTAAGCATATGACGAAGTTCTCTTTTAAATTTGGTCTGGCTGAAACAACAAATTTTGTATTATTACCATTATCTCCATCACATATAGGAGGAGGATCCTCAGCACTGGGAGACTCTAGGGTCATCTGTGAGAGTTGATCAGATCTGTTGTGGCAAAGAAAAAAGTACATGAAAATTTGTAATATGTTCAGATTATTTCATTGACATCTCATATGATCAAAAATCAAAACTTGAAGTATCTTCACAATAAAATAATTATGTGTATGTGGGTGAAGTGCTCTGAATGGTCTGAACCAGGGCACATAAAACAGGGAAGTTGTGGAACAGTCTGAGGGGCTTGGTTGTGGATGTTGGGTTTGGCTACAGTGCATTATATATGACACAAGGTGAGTGGAGAAGAAATTGCACACAAAAACGACTGGCAAAATTCATGTATACTGTATTTAAATGAAGACAAAGGGGACAAGTGTGAATGTCTGAGTTACAGAAGTATATAATATCTCTTGAGGATACCTGTAAGAATGGTGACCGAGAGGGTTGTTACACACACATCTGACTGAATAGATGCAGCATGGCTCCGAGATAGGAGCAGCATGCACAGGCCAATTGTTTGAAGAATTTAAAACGACAAATAAAGACAAAGGGGACAGGTGTGAATGTCTGAGTTACAGAGGTATATGTCAGTTGAGTATACCTGGTAAGATGTATAGAAGAGTGGTGACTGAGAGGGTTGTGACACACACATAGCATCTGACTGGAGAGGAGCAGCATGGCTTTAAGAGTAGGATACACAGACCAAGTGTTTGCTTTGAAGAATTTATGTGAGAAATACCTCAAGAGGGATTTGAAAGGGCATTTATGGATGTGGAAAAAGCATATAACTGAGCTAATAGAGGTGCCTTATGGAAAGTTCTATAAATGCAAGGGATAAGTGATGAATTATCAAATGCAATGAAGAATATTTAGTACAACAGTAAGGCATGTGTATGAGTAGGGAGGGAGGAGGGTGAGTGGTTCTTGGAAAACATGAGAATGCAATGCACAAGAAGCTGACCAAAAGCACTGTGTGAGGCTATTGGTCAAGAAGGGTGGATATTATGTGCTTGTCTGTGTGAGGTGAGTGCAGGGAACTTATGGAGTAAGTGTCATGGTCTTCTAATTGAAAGTCAAATCTTGGGCAGAACTATGGTGATTCTGTGTTTGTAGTGTAGCAAAGACGAGTGGCATCCAGAGTAGAGAGAAGAAAGTGTTGTTTACACATACTTGGGTAACTTAGTTTCACATGTGTGTTTGGGAAGGCAGTTTAGTGATTGTTGAGTCGTTACTGTGCATACATGTTTAGTTAATGTCACGTTAGTTAATGAAGGGAGAATCTTTTCACTACTGATTGCTTAAGGGTGAAGCAAGGGTAAGTTTCTTGTTTCTGCTTGGAGTTGTAAGTCCGAAAGGATAGAATTTAAGACTGTATTAGGAGGGTGGTAGCTTACTGTATAACATCAACAATGCTATTATGGATTACGTGTTTGGTCAACGATATGTTTGTTGAAGAAAGGGAGATCTGTGAATATAGACTGCTAAAGTGCAAAATATTACTGATGGTTTTACTTGTTTGGGTGGGAGGGGTCCATGGCTGTTGTAAAGAACTGGGGGCCTAGGTTATTAAGAAGAGATAATACTGGAAGTATTTCTGTTTCACTGTGCACATGCTGAGTGTTTGTGGTTAACATGGAGCCAGTGATGGTTCCGAAGGCCTTGTTTTTGTGTAGTTCATACAGGGTGGATTATTAGGCACCTGAACTGTAGCTTACTGTGGAGTGAATGAATTTTTTGTAGAGGATGAGATATTCTTATCCTTGTCCAAAACTGGTGTCACTCAGTGTTCAGTGAGTTGCTAATTTGCTCATGTCCTTTGTACTGATGTCTGTGATGAGGGGAATCAGTGTCATGCATATGGGTTGTATGTGATACCTAGCATGGTTGGAGTTCTGTTTAGCTGAAATGGCTGGCCATTCAGGATTAGTACCTGTCTAGGGAGAAGAGGGTGATGGTGGATTTTTGTGGTTTTGCAGAAATTCTGTTTTGCATAAGCCCATGTTCTGAATGTGTGATGCACTGTTGCATGTTTGTTGTTGAGAAATATCAGGGTGTTATGATGTGATTCGGAGGTTATATGCACATGAGGGAACTATCACTCTGTGCCCTGTAGGAGTAACTAGAAGGTCATGTGAGAAGGGACTGAAGAGGGTTTGAAAAGAATTGCTCCTTGGGGTTTTGGAAGCCCATGTGAAGAATTCATAATTTATCAGACTATGAAAATGGTAAACCATTTTGACATTTTTGTGGAGAGTGGTGTCAATCATCTTTTGTGTGAAGATGCACCAGCAAAGAGAGGCAAATAATTTGTTGAAAAGTAAAGCCAATAATAAGTATACTTGTACTTGTGTTCAAACTTAAGTAAAGTTTCTGTGTCTGTGCTGCATATGTCATTAGGAAAATAAAGATGAGTCGAGAAACCTACCCAACACTTTTCAGTCTTTTGTACTCGTGTGCATGGCTTGCACCCCTCTCTTGATGAGGGGCTGCATCATCAGAAAGAGATTTTCTCTTTGAGCTTGATGTGTCTCCATACATTCTTACACGGATCAATGGTGGACATGAGGCTTGAATACCCTACAAAAGAAAGCACAATTAGACAGTACACAGACTCCCTACTTACCAAAATTATCACTGTCAATTTTGGAAAACCTAAACAATTATGTATAATAATGTAAGAGATAAGCAGGGAAGAACTGAGCAGATAGAAGGATGTGTTGATAAATAATATACCATTTGACTGAAAAATTATTATAAAGTGAAGGGGTTAACCCTGCATATGCATACCTTATATTTATTCTAAAGGCTTGTCTCTACTTCCAAAATTTGGTTTGGGACCATTCTGCACTGTTGTTTCTATGATCAATTATAAATTTGTAGCCATGCCCAAAGTCTGGATCACATGGTGCAATACACACACACACACACACACACATATATATATATATATATATATATATATATATATATATATATATAATTTTTTTTTTGCTTTGTCACTGTCTCCCATGTTTGCGAGGTAGCGCAAGGAAACAGACGAAGGAAATGGCCCAACCCACCCCCATACACATGTATATACATACACGTCCACACACGCAAATATACATACCTACACAGCTTTCCATGGTTTACCCCAGACGCTTCACATGCCCTGATTCAATCCACTGACAGCACGTCAACCCCGGTATACCACATCGATCCAATTCACTCTATTCCTTGCCCTCCTTTCACCCTCCTGCATGTTCAGGCCCCGATCACACACAATCTTTTTCACTCCATCTTTCCACATCCAATTTGGTCTCCCACTTCTCCTCGTTCCCTCCACCTCCGACACATATATCCTCTTAGTCAATCTTTCCTCACTCATTCTCTCCATGTGCCCAAACCATTTCAAAACACCCTCTTCTGCTCTCTCAACCACGCTCTTTTTATTTCCACACATCTCTCTTACCCTTACGTTACTTACTCGATCAAACCACCTCACACCACACATTGTCCTCAAACATCTCATTTCCAGCACATCCACCCTCCTGCGCACAACTCTATCCATAGCCCACGCCTCGCAACCATACAAAATTTTTGGAACCGCTATTCCTTCAAACATACCTATTTTTGCTTTCCGAGATAATGCTCTCGACTTCCACACATTCTTCAAGGCTCCCAGGATGATTTTCGCCCCCTCCCCCACCCTATGATCCACTTCTGCTTCCATGGTTCCATCCGTTGCCAGATCCACTCCCAGATATCTAAAACACTTTACTTCCTCCAGTTTTTCTCCATTCAAACTTACCTCCCAATTGACTTGACCCTCAACCCTACTGTCAGTGGATTGAATCAGGTTATGTAAAGCGTCTGGGGTAAACCATGGAAAGCTGTGTAGGTATGTATATTTGCGTGTGTGGACGTGTATGTATATACACGTGTATGGGGGTGGGTTGGGCCATTTCTTTTGTCTGTTTCCTTGCGCTACCTCGCAAACGTGGGAGACAGCGACAAAGCAAAAAAATATATATATATATATATATATATATATATATATATATATATATATATATATATATATATATATATATATATATATATATATATATTCACATTTACTCTTAACTTTCTTCTTTCACACACTTTACCAAACTCAGTCACCAGCTTCTGCAGTTTCTCATATGAATCAGCCACCAGCGCTGTATCATCAGCGAACAGCAACTGACTCACTTCCCAAGCTCTCTCATCCCCAACAGACTTCATACTTGCCCCTCTTTCCAAAACTCTTGCATTCACCTCCCTAACAACCCCATCCATAAACAAATTAAACAACCATGGAGACATCACACACCCCTGCCGCAAACCTACATTCACTGAGAACCAATCACTTTCCTCTCTTCCTACACGTACACATGTGAATAAGAGCAAGGTTATTAGGTACAGTAGGGTTGAGGGTCAAGTCAATTGGGAGGTGAGTTTGAATGGAGAAAAACTGGAGGAAGTGAAGTGTTTTAGATATCTGGGAGTGGATCTGGCAGCGGATGGAACCATGGAAGCGGAAGTGGATCATAGGGTGGGGGAGGGGGCAAAAATTCTGGGAGCCTTGAAGAATGTGTGGAAGTCGAGAACATTATCTCAGAAAGCAAAAATGGGTATGTTTGAAGGAATAGTGGTTCCAACAATGATGTATGGTTGCGAGGCGTAGGCTATGGATAGAGTTGTGTGCAGGAGGATGGATGTGCTGGAAATGAGATGTTTGAGGACAATGTGTGGTGTGAGGTGGTTTGATCGAGTAAGTAACGTAAGGGTAAGAGAGATGTGTGGAAATAAAAAGAGCGTGGTTGAGAGAGCAGAAGAGGGTGTTTTGAAATGGTTTGGGCACATGGAGAGAATGAGTGAGGAAAGATTGACCAAGAGGATATATGTGTCGGAGGTGGAGGGAACGAGGAGAAGAGGGAGACCAAATTGGAGGTGGAAAGATGGAGTGAAAAAGATTTTGTGTGATCGGGGCCTGAACATGCAGGAGGGTGAAAGGAGGGCAAAGAATAGAGTGAATTGGAGCGATGTGGTATACCGGGGTTGACGTGCTGTCAGTGGATTGAATCAAGGCATGTGAAGCGTCTGGGGTAAACCATGGAAAGCTGTGTAGGTATGTATATTTGCGTGTGTGGACGTATGTATATACATGTGTATGGGGGTGGGTTGGGCCATTTCTATCGTCTGTTTCCTTGCGCTACCTCGCAAACGTGGGAGACAGCGACAAAGCAAAAAAAAAAAAAAAAGAAAATATATATATATATATATATATATATATATATATATATTATCCCTGGGGATAGGGGATTAAGAATACTTCCCATATATTCCCTGCATGTTGTAGAAGGCGACTAAAAGGGGAGGGAGAGGGGGGCTGGAAATCTTCCCCTCTCGTTTTTTTTTTTAATTTTCCAAAGAAGGAACGGAGGGGGCCAGGTGAGGATATTCCAAAAATGGCCCAGTCCTCTGTTCTTAACGCTACCTCGCTAATGCGGGAAATGGTGAATAGTTTAAAAGAAAGAAAGAAATATATATATATATATATATATATATATATATATATATTTTTTTTTCAAACTATTCGCCATTTCCCGCGTTAGCGAGGTAGCGTTAAGAACAGAGGACTGGGCCATTGAGGGAATATCCTCACCTGGCCCCCTTCTCTGTTCCTTCTTTTGGAAAATTAAAAAAAATTGAGAGGGGAGGATTTCCAGCCCCCCCGCTCCCTCTCCTTTTAGTCGCCTTCTACGACACGCAGGGAATACGTGGGAAGTATTCTTTCTCCCCTATCCTCAGGGATATATATATATATATATATATATATATATATATATATATATATATATATATATATATATCATAGGGTGGGGGAGGGGGCAAAAATTTTGGGAGCCTTGAAAAATGTGTGGAAGTCGAGAACATTATCCCGGAAAGCAAAAATGGGTATGTTTGAAGGAATAGTAGTTCCAACAATGTTGTATGGTTGCGAGGCGTGGGCTATGGATAGAGTTGTGCGCAGGAGGATGGATGTGCTGGAAATGAGATGTTTGAGGACAATGTGTGGTGTGAGGTGGTTTGATCGAGTAAGTAACGTAAGGGTAAGAGAGATGTGTGGAAATAAAAAGAGCGTGGTTGAGAGAGCAGAAGAGGGTGTTTTGAAATGGTTTGGGCACATGGAGAGAATGAGTGAGGAAAGATTGACCAAGAGGATATATGTGTCGGAGGTGGAGGGAACGAGGAGAAGAGGGAGACCAAATTGGAGGTGGAAAGATGGAGTGAAAAGGATTTTGT
Source organism: Panulirus ornatus (assembly GCF_036320965.1). NCBI lineage: Eukaryota > Metazoa > Arthropoda > Malacostraca > Decapoda > Palinuridae > Panulirus > Panulirus ornatus. The sequence continues at coordinate 8,946,704 of NC_092251.1, forward strand.
GTGATCGGGGCCTGAACATGCAGGAGGGTGAAAGGAGGGCAAGGAATAGAGTGAATTGGAGCGATGTGGTATACAGGGGTTGACGTGCTGTCAGTGGATTGAATCAAGGCATGTGAAGCGTCCGGGGTAAACCATGGAAAGCTGTGTAGGTATGTATATTTCCGTGTGTGGATGTGTGTATGTACATGTGTATGGGGGGGGTTGGGCCATTTCTTTCGTCTGTTTCCTTGCGCTACCTCGCAAACGCGGGAGACAGCGACAAAGTATAAAAAAAAAAAAAAAAAAATATATATATATATATATATATATATTTTTTTTTTTTTTTTTTTTGCTTTGTCGCTGTCTCCCGCATTTGCGAGGTAGTGCAAGGAAGCAGACGAAAGAAATGGCCCAACCCACCCCCATATACATGCCTTGATTCAATCCACTGACAGCACGTCAACCCCGGTATACCACATCGCTCCAATTCACTCTATTCTTTGCCCTCCTTTCACCCTCCTGCATGTTCAGGCCCCGATCACACAAAATCTTTTTCACTCCATCTTTCCACCTCCAATTTGGTCTCCCTCTTCTCCTCGTTCCCTCCACCTCCGACACATATATCCTCTTGGTCAACCTTTCCTCACTCATTCTCTCCATGTGACCAAACCATTTCAAAACACCCTCTTCTGCTCTCTCAACCATGCTCTTTTTATTTCCACACATCTCTCTTACCCTTACGTTACTTACTCGATCAAACCACCTCACACCACACATTGTCCTCAAACATCTCATTTGCAGCACATCCATCCTCCTGCGCACAACTCTATCCATAGTCCACGCCTCGCAACCATACAACATTGTTGGAACCACTATTCCTTCAAACATACCCATTTTTGCTTTCCGAGATAATGTTCTCGACTTCCACACATTCTTCAAGGCTCCCAGGATTTTCGCCCCTTCCCCCACCCTATGATTCACTTTCGCTTCCATGGTTCCATCCGCTGCCAGATCCACTCCCAGATATCTAAAACTCCAGTTTTTTTCCATTCAAACTTACCTCCCAATTGACTTGACCCTCAACCCTACTATACCTAATAACCTTGCTCTTATTCGCATTTACTCTTAACTTTCTTCTTTCACACACTTTACCAAACTCAGTCACCAGCTTCTGCAGTTTCTCACATGAATCAGCCACCAGCGCTGTATCATCAGCGAACAACAACTGACTCACTTCCCAAACTCTCTCATCCACAACAGACTTCATACTTGCCCCTTTTCCAAAACTCTTGCATTTACGTCCCTAACAACCACATCCATAAACAAATTAAACAACCATGGAGACATCACACACCCCTGCCCCCAAACCTACATTCACTGAGAACCAATCACTTTCCTCTCTTCCTACATGTACACATGCCTTACATCCTCGATAAAAACTTTTCACTGCTTCTAACAACTTGCCCCCACACCAAATATTTTTAATACCTTTCACACAGCATCTCTATCAACTCTATCATATGCCTTCTCCAGATCCATAAATGCTACATACAAATCCATTTGCTTTTCTAAGTCTTTCTCACATACAACCTTCAAAGCAAATACCTGATCCACACATCCTCTATCACTTCTGAAACCACACTACTCTTCCCCAATCTGATTCTCTGTACATGCCTTCACCCTCTCAATCAATACCCTCCCATATAATTTCCCAGGAATACTCGACAAACTTATACCTCTGTAATTTGAATTAAGTACATGTGAATACATGTATACATCTGTGTGTGTATATATATATGTATACGCTGAGATGTATAGGTATGTATATGTACGTGTGTGGACGTGTATGTATATACATGTGTATGTGGGTGGGTTGGGCCATTCTTATATCTGTTTCCTTGCGCTACCTCGCTAACTACTTGAATATTCAAATCAACATCACACCAACGGTCACTGTAGAATTGAGGGTAATAAAAAGAATTTTGAGGTTCTCACAAAAGAACTTACTTTCAGATGTTGCTTGCATTTCCTGCTATCTATCCCCTCCAAAGGAATGACATAGACAAAAGTGTTGTTCACCCATACAAGCTTGACTGGCCCTGCAATGCATAAAATCCTTAATGGTGATTCCAGAAATATACAGAAAACAGCAAAAGGAACGAAGAATTCTTTATTTCTTTTAGCAGGATGATTTAACACAATGTCTATAATATGTAAACTATTTCAAACAATAAAATGAAAGATACTGCACGGTATACTTAAATTGCAGGAAAGCTTCAAAACATTATTTTGAATGTAGCAGAAAAATATATACAAAATGAAGAAGCTATGGTATGGAGGAATGAAATTACATTAATAGCTATCCTGTCAAAGATAAACAGGTATATTCAAAAGATGATGTAAGAGACCGATACATGTGAATCAGTTACACATAAGGATAGCAGGGTATCAGGTCTTTCTCTAGAGCTGGGCATTACCACCCTTTCGGCAAGGCAGTTGGGTTGAATCTGGGGACTCTAGCTCTACGAATCTTCCCCCACAAAAAGTGCATGTAGTCTTAGGCGATAGTAGCATCCCTGCGACTACTTTTGATGAGACATGCATATATATAAGGAAGAGTGGAACATGAAAGGAATATACGATGAATATGGAAGGATGAGACATAAGCAATTTAAGACAAGGAAAATTTGACATATTTGTTGTGTTTGTGTAAGACAAAGTTGTGCAGAAGTGGAATGTGTGAAATCGGGCCTTCAAGTTGATAAAGATGGTGAACCAAGAGAAGGTTATTGAAGGATGAATGGTTTGGAAAGCTGCTTAACTGCAAGAAAGTAAGAACTAGTTATTAGTTGTTAAGGTAAGAACTAGTTATTAGTTGTTAAGGTCAAATATCTGGGGTTAAGGATGACTGTGATGGCTGCATATGCACTGTATGATGATAAAGAAGGGGAGGAAAATGACAAATGTGAGCAAATATATGGACTGTTACACACACAGGCATAGTGTTGCAAATATTTACTTGAAAACAAACAATTGTTCATAAATACAAAAGGTACAGACAAAGGGAAGAGAGAATTGACAAGAGTATGGCTGATCTGTTTCTGGTGAGAAGGAATGTGATTAGCACTGTGCATGATGTGTGGTCTAAGAGAGGGTTGGGTGGGGTTTTGGTCAGGTCATACAGTAGTAATGTGTATGTCAGGCTTTTACTGTTAGATGGCATGGAGCTAGAAATGTGAATAATTTTTTTTAATAGCTCAACATCCCACTGGCAGTGGGCAACTCTAGCACAGCATTTTCAAAGGCTCCTACCTAATGTTCCTACCAATTACTACTGTCTAATGCATTTATCTAATGTTCCTCCCTAATGCTTCAGAGTGACTGCTCATGGCAAAATTAGTGAACCCATTGTTACAAGGCAGAATTAGGACTGGTAAAGTGTGTAAACCAGATTACTTCCACTTTGATAAACAGTGGAGGAAGCTCTGGAGAAAGAGGAGCATCTAGAATTTAAGAACATAAAAAAGCAGCTCTATGGGATTCTGACTTAATTTGATGTGCAAGGAAAACTTCTGAAAACAGTTTACATACCTATGAATATACAGGAAGTAAGAAAGTATATAGTTGTCATCTTTTCACTTGCAGATTAACTACATACAAGCAAAGTACACATACAAGTACAGCACAGCAACTCAATATATGAAGAAGCTAGTTCAAAGTATCCTTTAAAATTCCACAAATATAAATACATAGGCTTACACTTTTCAAAACTTAAATATGTACATCAAGAGCCTCATATGCTAAGAGTAATCTTAATTTCATTAGATAAGAAACATACTTACGTATCATTTGAAAAAGTTCATGGATCTGCACAGGGGTCGTAGTGGAGGGACATTCTACACAAAAAATTTGGCTTCTCTTTACCTCAACTGAAATAAGAAAAGATATATGCATGGAACATACTCACTCACATATTTATTTCTATTTACTTATTATACTTAATTGCTGTCTCCCATGTCAGCAAGGCAGCGCAAGGAAACAGACGAGGAATGGCCCAACTCATCCACATACACATGTATATACATAAACACCCATACACGCACATACACATACATATACATTTCAATGTATACCTACATATACATACACAGACATATACATATATACACATGTACATGTTCATACTTGGTGCCTTCATCCATTCCTGGCACCACCATGCTCTACAGGAAACAGCATCGCTACACCCCTACTTCAGCAAGGTAGTGCCAGGAAAACATGAAAAAAGGCCACATTCATTCACACTAATATATACATACTAATTTATATAAATAATTTCCTGCCCTTGGAGTCCTTTCTGTCTTTATGAGGTTCCTACAGTGCTCAGGAAGCCAGCTATGTCCACAGGTCAGGACCAAGATCAGAGTGATGCTGTTTGTAGTGCTGTATGAATGGGTGATAAATGGAGCATAAATGGGAAAGTGTGACTCATGTTTGTCTGGCAAGAGGTGTTTCTGATGGGTGTATGCCTGGTGAGGTGGAGTGTAAGACTGAGTTGGAAGGGAGATTGTTTAGTGCTTGACTAGTTATTTCAGTGTGCAAATGTTTCGTCTGTATCTGTGAGCAAAGGCTGCTTAAATGTGAAGCAGGGGTAAGCTTTTTATTTGTTCTTGGGGAATGATGGTTACTTTTATATGATATGGGTGAGAAGAGGTGTAGTGCTACTGCAATGAACTGAGTGCTAAGCACGTTGATTGTACTGGGAGGATCTGCATTTCACTGTGTGAGTGATGAGAGTTTGCAGTTGCTACTTAGCTTGTGACTGCTCTGAGTGCAATATTCTATGTGGTTTATAGTTCTGATACATTTGTTTGTGATAGGGAGGAAGATGAGGTATGTTTCAGAGTGGAACAGATGAAACGTGTATTCAGCATGTTAAAGAGATTCTTTGCCTTGTCCAAATTTCATGTTACTTAAGGTTCTGAGGGCATTTAGTTTACTTTTGTGATGATGTTACAGGGAGTGAGGATTGAAATATCATGTGTATGTCATATGGCTACTGTTCTGTTCAGTGGCAATGACTATCCATTCAAGGTGACTGGAGGGAAAGAGACTGAAGACTTTTGTGGAGAAGCAGACATTTTGTTCTGGGAGAGCCACTGTTCCAATTGTGTAATGTAGTGCCTCATGTATATTACTGTTACTGTGGTGACAGGGTGTCATGAGGTGACTGTGTGGTCATCTGCATACTTAGGGACCATGCTGTAGTTTGCCTGAGGTGATGGGAGGTCATATAGGAAGATTACAGAGGGCTAGAGAAAGAACTACTCATTGAGGAACCCCGTTGTAGAGTTTAGGTATTTTAGAAGAGGGAGTGACTCAGCAATGGTGACCAACTATGAAATTGGCCTATTACTTTTTGTCAATGTTGTTGAGGGTGGTATCAAGTATCTTTAGTGGAATGATGTGTTGGGAGAGCAGTGTCAAATGCTTTGGTTGAAGATATCTAAGATATATTGTGTGACATTACTGTGTAGTGTGGTGGTGGAACATCTGGGTTTCGAGCCATACTGTGTGGTGAGTGGGATATTTTGTTTGATTCTACTGTGGATTAGTCTTCACAGAGTTTGGATACTCAGGATAAAAGTGATAAAGAGGGAGGGAAGTTGGGTGGTTTGGAGGGGTTTAGGACTGGTATTGCTGGCAAGTCTCCAGATATTAGGGATTTTGTTGTGTAGCCAGGAGTGATTGAAGTTATCCGTAAGTGCTTGGACTGCCAATGTGCCAGTGTTTTATAAATATATTCTGCAGTATTTATTCTCCCTGGGGATAGGGGAGAAAGAATACTTCCCACGTATTCCCTGTGTGTCGTAGAAGGCAACTAAAAGGGGAGGGAGCGGGTGGCTGGAAATCCTCCCCTCTCGTTTTTTTTTCAATTTTCCAAAAGAAGGAACAGAGAAGGGGGCCAGGTGAGGATATTCCCTCAAAGGCCCAGTCTTCTGTTCTTAATGCTACCTCACTAACATGGGAAATGGTGAATATTACGAAAGAAAAAGAAGATTTATTCTCATTTATAATTACTAAATCCAAAACCTAAATCTGCATAAAATCAAGCAAAAATATGAACTGAAGCTTAAAAATTAAGTAACTAAGCATTTACGAAAACATATGAATGACATACCATCAGGGCCCACCAAGTTCAGGAATGGAATATCATGGGAGTTCATGTTGTTCAACCTGAAAACAGAAAAATCTACATAAAATACACATCTCAGTCTATGCTTTCCATGAATCTATAATCAAATAATGAGTCTGTGACAAAAGTGAAGAAAGTACCATGAGAAATGTAAAGAAAAAGTGACAGTTATTTTTAAGGGAATTCATAAAAAGGAGGGAGGTCTGCATGGAAAATGTTATCACTGACTTCAACCTAATTTTCTCATTACGTATTCATGGAATACATAATGGTGACAGATGATAGGTAAGAGGAAGACAACTTCTAAAGAAGAATACCTCCAATATCCTTCCCACACTCGCTAACGCAGGGAGACAGCAACAAAGCAAAATGAATAAAATATAAAATCCTTCCCACACATGCCAGCCACTCAAATGTCCTCAACACTTATTTCTAATGAAGACAACTGCAGAGGAGATTGATAGATGCAGTGAGGGAATTGATAAGGAAAAGATATTAAAAGATGAACATAACAAAGGAATGATTTAAATTAAGAGGCAACAGAAGCATTATGTGCATGGAATTAGTATGAAAGAAGATGGTATTACTGAAAACTCAATTTAAATGTGCAAGAAGCACTTCTATAGGAGTAAAAACCTGTTTCCTATTAACACAATGGGCAAGGGTTTAAGATGTGTGCAATTGAAGTTGCAGGGGCTACTTTTACTTGAACCAACACAATAAACTAAGAATTGAGTAACGATAATAGATAGACAGATATTCTATAACACTAACCTTACCTGTTGGCATATAAGACAAGATGTTTTGACTTCACTGCAGACTTCTCCTTCCAATGGATACCATCTGTTAACAAAAAAAAAGGACATCTGTGACTGGGGAGTAAATGCTTAAAGATCTTAAATAAGAATCATGAACAGATAAACTCAAAAGTAGCATGGTTGAAGAGGGGATTCAATTGAGAGAGTCTACAATTCTAGGGTAAAGGAGTTCATGGGTTTTATAAGTTCCTCTTTTCTTAAGTTACCAACATCATATGGGTAAAACATTCCTCAATCAAAGGCCATACTGTGTGAAAGCCTACCAACAAGGACCTCTGATAAAATTTTCCTCGATAAGTAAGGCAAGCACATAGTACTTACCACATTTACTGGCTGATGAACATTCAACCAATATTGTCATTACTGTATCAGCAATTCAATTGATGTTTCTGGTCTCTCCCTGCTCAAGGTTACACCACAAGTGAAAAGTCACATTTGGCTAGGGTATATCTTTAGAAGCATAGTCTGGTTAAAGAATTTCTCGCTCCAAAGGAGCCTATATATCCCTGCTACTTTTAGATGAAACAGCCTTAGGCTGCAGGAGCTTTTTAAAAGAATTACTGTGTAACACCAGGACTCTTTCATAAAATATGGACCTGGGGTAATGCTAAATATTAATAAATAACAATTCTTAACCATCAAAAGTTTTTAAGTCATCTGATATTACCTAAGTGAATGCTATCTTTTATAATGCAGGATGACCAATACAGATACTATCTCAAACATCATAATAATTATATGTATCCGCAGAAATACCGACAGAGATAACTTTTTCACATTCATCAAAACCTAAAGTTTTTGTTTCTCATTTTATTCATAAAGAGGAATGCATCATTTACTCACAGGCAGGCCTAATTATATGACTTTTCACATTCATGAGCTGTTTCTTTTGAGTTTACAGAAAAGCATCTAACGTACAGATAGTCTATCAATTTCTTAAATTTCAACTGCACTACCATTTACAATGTGGTAAATTAAGTACATACAGCCTCTCAGTTCACTCAATAAGTACCTTCAATACACATCCAGTGTACTAAAGTGAACAAAGAGTTCCACAATAATTCAAATAAAACCAGTAAACCATAATATTAAAGTTCCTCATATGTTTTATACTCATCTGCAGCACAATTAATTGTTCATTCTAAATACATGTGGTTATAAAGTGGGCTGTAATACCATACAATGATGGAAAATTAATAAGGCACATGGCTTTTGATTCTACTCTAATAGGTGGTAGAAGAGCCACTCAATTTTTGAGGTGAGGTAAGACCCAAGCTCACATGTAATAGCTCCTCATAAGAAAAATCACTGATTCTGTAATGTCAAGTCTGATGAAATTCTAACATAAGTGGAGTGTGGATCATACTCTGAACTGTAACATTTTGAAACTGAACAGCTTAAAACAAGTGAGACTAAGAAAAATATATGAGTACAAACTGTATTTTTGCACTACTGAATTTGATCAGGTTACTGCTTCCACATTCTGAGATGCTACACAGGTACACAATCAAAAAAAGGATATATACTCTGTGTAAAATTGAGTATCAAAATTAGAAGGAGAGGAAAAGTGTATCAAAAGATTTAAAGCACAAGATATAATTGGGTTATTTAAAGGCTGAAGAAAAAACAATCACAAATACATGCATAATATAGCATGTAATGATTAGTTATCAAAATGGTAGCCTTGGCACCATGTTGGAAAATCCACTCAGCCTTGCACACATATGCAAGGCTGAGTGGATTTTCCAAATGACACCTAGCAACTTATATATCAATAACAATTCAAATTACTAAACAATGATGCACATTTCCTAATAATTAGTGACAATGAGAAAAGCCATAGTTTTACTAACTACCTTTAGCAACATACCTCCAAAGGCTATGAATACTATTTACAAAGAAGTAAATGGAATATGTCAGCCAGTCTGCCCAAACACATGAAAAGAAAACAGACAAAACATACTTTGTATAATTCCTAAACAAATCAACTCTTCAAGCTATAAGATGAAATAAAAATATCATGGAATTACAACATAATGAAAAAAAAATAACTTACCAAGTCTTTTGACCATTGTCACAAAACAGACGCCTGTCATAAATGCATCATAGCCGGCGTCATGAGCTTTACTGCTCTCCCTAATACTGTAGCTTTCACATCCATCTTCAACAATAAATATTGGAGGACAGTATTTGCCACACAAAACACTATGCAGTGCTCCTAAAGATGTATTTGGAATGTCTACACTGAAAGAAAAATAAATGTTAAAAATTTCATGAAAATATATAAAGACTAAAATTGGTTCTCTTAAAGATACCTGCTTAATGATAATACTTTTCTTTCATACTATTCGCCATTTCCCGCGTTAGCAAGGTAGCGTTAAGAACAGAGGACTGGGCCTTTGTAAGAATATCCTCATCTGGCCCCCTTCTCTGTTCCTTCTTTTGGAAAATTAAAAAAAAACGAGAGGGGAGGATTTCCAGCCCCCCACTCCCTTCTCTTTTAGTCGCCTTCTACAACACGCTGGGAATACGTGGGAAGTATTCTTTCTCCCCTATACTGTCGCTAAAAATACAGCAAGTTAAACTAAAAAAAATCATTACTTTCTTACTTTTCAATGTAATGCTCTTGAAGACACAAATCAAAGCGAGCATTTTTAGCAATGCAAAGCATCCAAACCTGGAAAAGGTTCTAGCATTCCTTTTCCTTAACCATTCCTCATTCAAGTATTCCAATTTTAGAATATACAAACATCAACTTCCACTAATAATTATTTGAATTTCTAGGCTTCTAAATGTAAGGATCAGATTCAGACATGATGGCATATTAGCGCTCCTGATCTCAATATGCTAAGATATAGCCCGCTCATAAAAGATCTTTCGCAAATATCTACAAATCTGAATCTCCATACAGTTTCATCTCAATGCTGGTCCTAGAATGACAAGTTTATTTCACTATGGTTAAGGTAGTTATAAAATACTACCAGGAAGAAGAGGACTGACAACCATGATCAACAAGCTACAGCATCATAAGGAGGAAGTTCCAGCCCCTAGCCAACATCCTCCACACGGATCACGTCCAGTTTCCACCCTCCCACCTCAAAGGACTCTATCTTACTACTGTGCAAAGCACAGCATCAAACTGTCCCTGGCTGCTGTGCTGGTGACACCCAAACATTTAACACAAAATTTTTTTTCACCACTAGAGGATGATGCTGGCAATCATTCCCGGCTATTAGTTTAAGCTGGTGACATCACATTCACTCCTGAAACACCACGGGGCATCTGTCCACATAGCCAAACTTCTACCACCAGAAAGCACAACCCCATCAGATGCTTCCAGGAGGTAAAGCCTTCATTGCACATCACTCTCCTCTACAAAGGATTGCTCAGAGTTATGGATATGCAGCAACCAACTGAACATAAACACCTATATTACCCTACTAAACCATCATACTCTGGACAAGTAACAGCACAAAATACTCAACCCCACCCTTTACAAACTAACCCTACTGCTTCACAGAACCCTAATTTTACACTAAATATTATACAACTTGACACTAAATAATCTACAACTCAATACTATAAGACATCATTAACAAATGTACACAAGTATCTAACCTACTCCAAAAACAAAACATAAACATAGCACTCATCCAAGAAATCAAATTTACACCTATATTCACCTTCCCCCTATTCTTTAAATACACAACCTTGTGATAAGATAAACGTCAAGAACAAAGAGGAGGACTCACAGCACTTATACACCATAATATCCCATTCAGCACTCGGTTACAAAGATCACATGCAATAACAACACCTTTGATTTACACACTTTTCCAAACTTAGTCACTAACTTCTGCAGTTTCTCACTTGAATCAGCCACTAGAGCTGTGTCATCATTATCATCATTATTATCATTATACTTGTTTTTACTATATAACTCCTTGACCCCTTCTCTAGAGGTTCCTGCAGCTTCAAGGATGCACTGCAATCAGTAGCAAAGACAGGATGGACTCTTTTGGAGTTAGAAGTTCATCAATGAGTGTACTCTGATAGCACAACCTCACTGATGGTGAATTTTCACTAGTAGCATAACAAAAAGGCAAGTGGAGCTCAGTGATGCTGCCAACTCATCCATAATAGATTATACAACTATGGTCACATCACATATCCTTGACATAATGCATCAATAAGTCATTAAGATAGCCATGGATAAAGTGAGGAAACATATGAAAAAAAGAGGCATTACCATGACGGTGTGTAAAGTCCTGTGAAAGAAAAGGGATTTGAGGAGATTGTCTCCTTAAACAGATACAGGTAGAAAGAATGCAAAAAGAGAATGATCATATGTTGGTTGCATCATCATTTGTATACATACCAGAAGGGAGGATCCTTTGCTATGAGTTTCGTATCATAAACAGTAGGAATGTTGGACTTGACAACGGTCTTCAACTCTTCCCATTGTTCTGGTAGAGGCTGAACCATCTTGTCAATCACATGCAACAAATCTAACACACAATTATGACCAACTATTGGCTTATTGCTTTCCAGAATCTTTCGTATGACATGTGTAAAGCCAATCTGCAAAACATAAGTCATAACAGCATAGGTACAGTTTTGCAATATAAAGCATATCAAACATCATGATAAAATTAAATCCAAAACTGACTAACAACTGTCAGGCAAAACTAAAATGAAAAAATTAAGCATATTCAAAACTACAGTGACTCCATAATCACAAAATAAAATCACCTTAAACAAATGCTAATGCCTTCAAAGTCATATATTAAAAAGAGAATAAATGAGTAGTATAAAATAAAGTGTACTGGGATTACTGCACATACCTGTACAAATGTTTCTATATACAGATATAGACTATAAGTACATATGAAGGAACTGGGGTAAACCACAGAATTGCCTGAAGGGTCTGATTGTGGAAAGGGAAGCAGTGGTTTTCAACACAATACACATGACTGCTTGAGAATGGATATGAATGAATGACATATTTTCATCTATTCCTGAAGCTACCTTGCTTACATGGGAAAGTGAAAAATCATGAAAGAAAGATGTATGTATGGGAGCATATGTGTATGCATGTATGCATTTGTGGGTACGAGTAATGCCTGTTTAGCAACAGGGATACATTCCTGGAAACCTGTCATTAAGTGACCCACTTTTAAAGGGCAACTGAAGCCTAATATGTAAGAAGGGTTGTGTTCCTAAGCAAAAATTATCCATCTCTAGTGCTTAACTATGGAGTATACGTGAAATAGCATAAGAAAAACTTACACATTCTCTTATGTAATTTAAATGAAAATTATTCAAAATTTACTAGAAATGGGGTGATAAGGCTTGATGTGACAGTGGAGTAGGATTAGGTGAAGAGAGAGGTTTACTTAGAACTGGAGAGGAGAGAGAGAGAGAGGGGCACTAGGGTTGTCCACATAACCCCCTGAATTTTCTGATTCAAAAACTGTTTTAACTGAAGGAGGAGAAATGTTCCTAAGCCATTTGAAAAGGTATCCTGTGTTAGCTTTGAGGCTTGCCTCTTTCCAAATAAAGCTCCCTATAGTCATGTGAAATATCCATAAGCCCTCCAGAGAATAACAGGGTGACCATATCAAAATGGTATCCACTTATCCCTGTCCTTACATGCCTCCCTTGTATACACCATTCCACACAGTCTTCCCATTTTTCTTACTCCAAGACTCTTCCACTCTATTTCCATGTCACCATTGGTCCTCCTCTAACACCAATCCCTGTAATCATACTACCATAAACTCTCCTTGCAAAATCCATGTCTTGCATGAAATACTTCCAGAATATCTGAACTCATTAATAACAACCAGTTTTCTGTCTCAAACTACCAATCAGTTTCAAAAGTATGAAACCTGCTGTATTCTAATTCATTTTCAACATCCTCTTCCTTCATATTTTCATGCAAATATAAAAAAAGTAAAGTGTTTCAGATATCTGGGAGTGGATTTAACAGCGGATGGAACCATGGAAGGGGAAGTGAGTCACAGGGTGGGGGAGGGGGCGAAGGTTCTGGGAGCATTGAAGAATGTGTGGAAGGCGAGAACATTATCTTGGAGAGCAAAAAAATGGGTATGTTTGAAGGAATAGTGGTTCCAACAATGTTATATGGTTGCGAGGCATGGGCTATAGATAGGGTTGCACGGAGGAGGGTGGATGTGTTGGAAATGAAAAGTTTGAGAGCAGTATGTGGTGTGAGGTAGTTTGATCGAGTAAGTAATGAAAGGGTAAGAGAGATGTGTGGTAGTAAAAAGAGTGTGGTTGAGAAAGCAGAGGAACGTGTATTGAAATGGTTTGGTCACATGGAGAGAATGAGTGAGGAAAGATTGGCAAAGAGGACATATGTGTCACAGGTGGAGGGAACGAGGAGAAGTGGGAGACCAAATTGGAGGTGGAAGGATGGAGTGAAAAAGATTTTGAGCGATTGGGGCCTGAAGATACAGGAGGGTGAAAGGTGTGCATGGAATAGAGTGAATTGGAATGATGTGGAAAGTTTTGGGGGGCCTGGATGTGGAAAGGGAGCGGTGGTTTCTGTGCATTACACATGACAGATAGAGACTTAAAGTGAATGGATGTGGCCTTTGCTGTCTTTTCCTAGCGCTACCTCACACATGCGCGAGGGGTGCCATTTCATGTGTGGTGGGGTGGTGACAGGAATGGACGAAGGGAGCAAGTATGAATATGTACATGTGTATATATGTATATGTCTGTGTATGTAAATGTATGTATACGTTGAAATGTACAGGTATGTATATGTGTGTGTGTGAGCATTAATGTATGGACATGTGTATGTGGGTGGGTTGGGCCATTCTTTCATCTGTCTCCTTGCGCTACCTTGCTAATGCAGGAGACAGTGGCTAAGTATAATATATAATAATGTAATATATATATATATACATAATAAAAAAAAATAACATAGGTAAAAAAATATTTTTTTATTCCCTCTGTTTAAACTCTAAATACATAAAGCACAATTTCATCAATTCACATGGGTTTGCATTATGTGAAAATTGGTTTCCATACTATATCAATTTTTGTTGATTATACTTATTTACCATGCCCTCTCTATTGATCATATATAAAAAGAGATGTAACATACCTGTTTATCTAATTTCTGTTCTCTCTCGTCTTCTAGAAATTTAGTTCGGGACTCAGCAGAATCAAACTTGCGTATCTCAATATTTCTTTCACTGTTTGTGGTTATACTACGAATGAGAATATTTTGGTACTTGGCTACAATATTGTTGTACAAGAGCTTGCGAAAAAAACCTGAAATGGTAGTGCCAGGAATCACAAGAACATCTTGAGACTTGTCCATCATGAACACTTTCATTTTTGCTTCAGTCTCGTTCAAAAATTTTTTTGCACTCTCCTCTGCTACCTATGAAAAAAGAAAAAAAATCAGAATGTTGAATTTTAAGTAAATCTTATACAGGATACTGTATCTGTATTTCATATACTTTTTTCTATTTAATAAAAAGGTATGCTTGCGGCATGAGAAGCGTGGGAGGTGGGCAGATTAGAAAGGAGAGAGAGTGGCGGGATGAAGAGGTAAGACTATTAGTGAAAGAGAAGAGAGAGGCATTTGGGCAAATTCTGCAGGGAGATAGTGCAAATGTCTGGGAGATGTAAAAGATAGGGGCAAGAGGTCAAGAGAAAGGTGCAAGAGGTGAAAAAGAGGGCAAATGAGAGTTGGGGTGAGACAGTATCATTTAATTTTAGGGAGAATATAAAGATGCTTTGGAAGGAGGTAAATAAAGTGTGTAAGACAGGAGAACAAATGAGAACATCGGTGAAAGGGACTAATGGGGAGGTAATAACAGGTAGTGGTGATGTGATAAGGAGATGGAGTGAGTACTTTGAAGATTTGTTGAATGTTTTAGATGATAGAGTGCCAGATATAGGGTGTTTTGGTCGAGGTTGTGCACGAAGTGAGAGGGTCAGGAAGAATGGTTTGGTAAACAGAGAAGAGGTAGAGAAAGCTTTGCGGAAGATGAAAGCCGGCGGGTTAAGATGGTATTACAGTGGAATTTATTAACAAAAGGGGGTGACTGTGTTGTTGACTCATTGGTGAGGATATTCAATGTATGTATGGCTCATGGTGAAAAGCCTGAGGATTGGCAGAATGCATGCATAGTGCCATTGCACAAAGGCAAAGGGGATAAAGGTGAGTGCTTAAATTACAGAGGCATAAGTTTGTTGAGTATTCCTGGGAAATTGTATGGGAGGGTATTGACTGAGAGGGTGAAGGCATGTATAGAGCATAAGATTGGGGAAGAGCAGTGTGGTTTCAGAAGTGGTAGATGCTGTGTGGATCAGGTGTTTGCTTTGAAGAATGTATGTGAGAAATACTTAGAAAAACAAATGGATTCGTATGTAGCATTTATGGATCTGGAGAAGGCACATGATAGAGCTGATAGAGATGCTCTGTGGAAGGTATTAAGAGTATATGGTGTGAGAGGCAAGTTGCTTAAAGCAGTGAGAAGTTTTTATTGAGGATTTAAGGCATGTGTATGAGTAGAAAGAGAGGAAAGTGATTGGTTCCCTGTAAATGTCGGTTTGTGGCAGGGGTGCATGATGTCTCCATGGTTGTTTAATTTGTTTATGGATGGGGTTGTTAGGTAGGTGAATGCAATAGTTTTGGAGAGAGGGGCAAGTATGCAGTCTGTTGTGGATGAGAGGGCTTGGG
Organism: Panulirus ornatus; assembly: GCF_036320965.1. Taxonomy (NCBI): domain Eukaryota; kingdom Metazoa; phylum Arthropoda; class Malacostraca; order Decapoda; family Palinuridae; genus Panulirus; species Panulirus ornatus. Next base: position 8,962,419 of record NC_092251.1, read on the forward strand.
AAAGTGAGTCAGTTGTTGTTTGTTGATGATACAGCACTGGTGGCAGATTCGGGTGAGAAACTGCAGAAGCTGGTGACAGTTTGGTAAAGTATATGAAAGAAGAAAGCTGAGAGTAAATGTGAGTAAGAGCAAGGTTATTAGGTACAGTAGGGTTGAGGTACGAGGCAATTGGGAGGTAAGTTTGAATGGAGAAAAACTGGAGGAAGAAGTGTTTTAGATATCTAGGAGTGGATTTGGCATTGGATGGAACTATGGAAGTGGAAGTGAGTCACAGGGTGGGGGAGGGAGCAAAGGTTCTAGGAGCATTGAAGAATGTGTGGAAGGTGAGAACATTATCTTGGAAAGCAAAAATGGGTATGTTTGAAGGAATAGTGGATCCAACAATGTTATGTGGTTGGGAGGCAAGGGCAATAGATAGGGTTGTTCGGAGGAGGGTGGATGTGTTGGAACTGAGATGTTTGAGGACAATATGTGGTGCGAGGTGGTTTGATTGAGTAAGTAATGAAAGGATAAGAGTAATAAAAAGAGTGTGGTTGAGAGAGCAGAAGATGGTGTGTTGAAATGGTTTGGTCACATGGAGAGAATGAGTGAGGAAAGATTGACAAAGAGGATATATGTGTCAGAGGTGGAGGGAATGAAGAGAAGTGGGAGACCAAATTGGAGGTGGAAGAATGGAGTGAAAAAGATTTTGAGCAATTGGGGCCTGAACATGCAGGAGGGTGAAAGGAGTGCAAGGAATAGAGTGAATTGGAATGATGTGGTATACCGGGGTCGACGTGCTGTCAGTGGATTGAACCAGGGCATGTTAAGTGTCTGGGGGTAAACCATGGAAAGTTTTGTGGGGCCTGGATGTGGAAAGGGAGCCATGGTTTCGGTGCATTATACATGACAGCTAGAGACTTAGTGTGAAGGAATGTAGCCTTTGTTTTCTTTTCCTAGTGCTGCCTCGCACATATGCAGGGGAAAGGGGGTGTTGTTTCATGTGTGGCGGGGTGGCAACGGGAATGAATAAAAGCAGCAAGTATGAATTATGTACATGTGTATATATTCCTACGAGTCCACGGGGAAAATGAAACACGAAAACAACATAAATATAGTATAAGAACGGGACAGGAATCAAATGCCTTGTTTAATCACGTTAAAAACTATGATCATTGTACTGACTGGAGTAACGCCATCTCAGTTGTTAACTCTAGCTCTATTACCAAGAGAAATATCATTGAATCTTCTATTATTAAATACACAAAGAATTATAATCTTAATATTAGTGATGGTCTGTACAAATTAGATAACTTTATTGTTGATAAGATTTGTAAAATGATAATTATGAACGCTTGTTGTATGTTTTGGACAATCACATGTTTACCAAATGGCGTCCTAGCTTTGTCTCTTCGATGTATATCAACTGACTATTATATTCCTCTCTTGTGTCTCCCCTGATGATGTGATTATTACACGAAAGTGCACTTGGGAACTTTTTGCGTTTCATTTTCCCCATGGACTCATAGGAATATCTTGATCACGCGCAAAATTGTGATCCTTTCCAATGTGTATATATGTATATGTCTGTGTATGTATATGTATGTATACGTTGAAATGTATCAGTATGTATATGTGCGTGTGTGGACGTGTATGTATATACATGTGTATGTGGGTGGGTTGGGCCATTCTTTTGTCTGTTTCCTTGCACTACACAGGAGACAGCAACAAAGTATAATAAAATAAATAATATATAATGTACTAAAGAATTTCGTTACATCAAACATATCTCTTACTCCTACATTCTGTCTTCCTACTTTACCTATGGTCTTCTAAAGTTACTCCTACCTATTATTGTAACACAACCCCTATAATTTCTTCATTCATCCCTCTACTCATTCTTTCTACTCATCATACATCCTTTAACTCTTTCATCATGCAAGGTTTCTGTTTTGTGTGCTCCCTAAACACAAAGAAAAAAAGAAATAAAAAACCTTTTTCCCTTACAGAATACTTCTGTACCACATTCTATTGAAGGAAATATGCAAAGAAGAAAAAATAGTATTTTCTTTATATTGGTACCAGAGGACACTGCATTGACAGGGGCAGGACCTGATTGGTGGCAAAAATGTGATTTCATTTTACACATATCTAAACGAATTACACACTGTACAGTTTTCTTCACCAAGAAAGATTTAAAATATCCTACACATTTAATATGCATATTTCTACCATATATTTTTTTTTTTTTTTTTTTGCTTTGTCGCTGTCTCCCGCGTTTGCGAGGTAGCGCAAGGAAACAGACGAAAGAAATGGCCCAACCCACCCCCATACACATGTATATACATACGTCCACACACGCAAACATACATACCTACACAGCTTTCCATGGTTTACCCCAGACGCTTCACATGCCCTGATTCAATCCACCGGCAGCACGTCAACCCCGGTATACCACATCGCTCCAATTCACTCTATTCCTTGCCCTCCTTTCACCCTCCTGCATGTTCAGGCCCCGATCACACAAAATCTTCTTCACTCCATCTTTCCACCTCCAATTTGGTCTCCCTCTTCTCCTCATTCCCTCCACCTCCGATACATATATCCTCTTGGTCAATCTTTCCTCACTCATTCTCTCCATGTGCCCAAACCATTTCAAAACACCCTCTTCTGCTCTCTCAACCACGCTCTTTTTATTTCCACACATCTCTCTTACCCTTACGTTACTTACTCGATCAAACCACCTCACACCACACATTGTCCTCAAACATCTCATTTCCAGCACATCCATCCTCCTGCGCACCACTCTATCCATAGCCCACACCTCGCAACCATACAACATTGTTGGAACCACTATTCCTTCAAACATACCCATTTTTGCTTTCCGAGATAATGTTCTCGACTTCCACACATTCTTCAAGGCTCCCAGAATTTTCGCCCCCTCCCCCACCCTATGATCCACTTCCGCTTCCATGGTTCCATCCGCTGCCAGATCCACTTCCAGATATCTAAAACACTTCACTTCCTCCAGTTTTTCTCCATTCAAACTCACCTCCCAATTGACTTGACCCTCAACCCTACTGTACCTAATAACCTTGCTCTTATTCACATTTACTCTTAACTTTCTTCTTTCACACACTTTACCAAACTCAGTCACCAGCTTCTGCAGTTTCTCACATGAATCAGCCACCAGCGCTGTATCATCAGCAAACAACAACTGACTCACTTCCCAAGCTCTCTCATCCCCAACAGACTTCATACTTGCCCCTCTTTCCAAAACTCTTGCATTCACCTCCCTAACAACCCCATCCATAAACAAATTAAACAACCATGGAGACATCACACACCCCTGCCGCAAACCTACATTCACTGAGAACCAATCACTTTCCTCTCTTCCTACACGTACACATGCCTTACATCCTCAATAAAAACTTTTCACTGCTTCTAGCAACTTGCCTCCCACACCATATATTCTTAATACCTTCCACAGAGCATCTCTATCAACTCTATCATATGCCTTCTCCAGATCCATAAATGCTACATACAAATCCATTTGCTTTTCTAAGTATTTCTCACATACATTCTTCAAAGCAAATACCTGATCCACACATCCTCTACCACTTCTGAAACCACACTGCTCTTCCCCAATCTGATGCTCTGTACATGCCTTCACCCTCTCAATCAATACCCTCCCATATAATTTACCAGGAATACTCAACAAACTTATACCTCTGTAATTTGAGCACTCACTCTTATCCCCTTTGCCTTTGTACAATGGCACTATGCACGCATTCCGCCAATCCTAAGGCACCTCACCATGAGTCATACATACATTAAATAACCTTACCAACCAGTCAACAATACAGTCACCCCCTTTTTTCATAAATTCCACTGCAATACCATCCAAACCTGCTGCCTTGCCGGCTTTCATCTTCCGCAAAGCTTTTACTACCTCTTCTCTGTTTACCAAATCATTTTCCCTAACCCTCTCACTTTGCACACCACCTCGACCAAAACACCCTATATCTGCCACTCTATCATCAAACACATTCAACAAACTTTCAAAATACTCACTCCATCTCCTTCTCACATCACCACTACTTGTTATCACCTCCCCATTTGCGCCCTTCACTGAAGTTCCCATTTGCTCCCTTGTCTTACGCACTTTATTTACCTCCTTCCAGAACATCTTTTTATTCTCCCTAAAATTTAATGATACTCTCTCACCCCAACTCTCATTTGCCCTTTTTTTCACCTCTTGCACCTTTCTCTTGACCTCCTGTATCTTTCTTTTATACATCTCCCACTCAATTTCATTTTTTCCCTGCAAAAATCGTCCAAATGCCTCTCTCTTCTCTTTCACTAATACTCTTACTTCTTCATCCCACCACTCACTACCCTTTCTAATCAACCCATCTCCCACTCTTCTCATGCCACAAGCATCTTTTGCGCAATCCATCATTGATTCCCTAAATACATCCCATTCCTCCCCCACTCCCCTTACTTACATTGTTCTCACCTTTTTCCATTCTGTACTCAGTCTCTCCTGGTACTTCCTCACACAAGTCTCCTTCCCAAGCTCACTTACTCGCATCACCCTCTTCACCCCAACATTCACTCTTCTTTTCTGAAAACCCATACAAATCTTCACCATGTCATATATATTTATATGTATTTTTTTTCATACTATTCGCCATTTCCCGTGTTAGCGAGGTAGCGTTAAGAACAGAGGACTGGGCCTTAGAGGGAATATCGACACCTGGCCCCCTTCTCTGTTCTTTTCAGTACTCATATGCCAGTTCTTTATTTAAAGTGATTGACAAACTATGCCCCAGTAATGGCCACTTTGAGTGGAAGGAAAACAGGGTAAGAAAAGACAGAAAATGAAATAGAGCTCATTAGGGGTCTGCAGACCTAATCTTAAAGGTACAATGAAAAGGGGAGAAGGAGGTAGCATAACTGTCAATCCTCACATGACTGGTCTCTACACAGGAACTAAGGGAAACAGCAAACGAACATGAGTCACAGGTCCAAGCCTTGGTGGCAGGGACACATCTGACAGTCTACACGAGCAGTGGCTAAAATATTACCTCAGGAAGGCAGTAAAGTCATGATGGAGAGAGAAATCAACAGCAACAGAAACATGAGACACTTGGCTCCTGTGAGCCTCAAAGCCCTGAAAAGAGATCCTTTCAACTATAGATATACAGTGAAAGGGTTGCATAGAACATCAGAGGTGTTTGCATCATAGCAGTTACGGGGAATTAATCATTAACATATGGAAATATTGCTCGGAAAAATCAAAATCATCAGCATTAGGCTTATTGCTCAAAGGTAGAATTTTCAAGTTAAGAGCCATGTCAAGTACCATGAGAAATTTTTCTAAAAGAAGTATATCCCAAGCACAGTTCAAACTAAAGAAATGGTCATTCAGCCAATCAATTCTTTACATTCTGGTAAACAAATGTATAAAATACAGTTTGATATGTCTGACCTAACTTTTCTGAGCTACACAGTTTCATATGTCTGACCTAACCTTTCTGATCAAGTCAAATCTTGTTATAGCCTGCTTAATTTCCATATCAAGCCATTTTTTAAGCAGGTATGCTTTTCAGATTTTCATGTATATCAATCATCTCCATTACACACTAGTAAAAATCTCCTCAAGCATAAGCTGTAAATTATGAGCTATTATCATTATCACTTTATTATACCCAATCGCCACTTCCTGCCTCAGCGAAAGAAAATAGACAAAGAATGGCCCATCTACTAATATATAACACTATATACATAAATGCCCATACACACATGATATATACATATACGTATCAACATATACACATCCCATTCCTCACCCAGTCCCCTCACGTAATTTGCTCTCACCTGCTGCCATTCTACACTAAATCTCTCCTGGTACTTATCACACAAATCTCCTTTCCAGGTTCACTTACTTTCACCATATATCATAATAAAGGCTGATGTAATAATGCATAAAGGAGAAAGTTCATAAAAAAGGCAGATGCAATAATACATATCGGACAAAGTTTTTGAAAATTCCAATCTTAACATTCTGCTCTGAATAAACTAATCTACTGGATTATCACGGCTATATTAAATTTCAATTCATATTTTCTATATATTTTACTCACCTTTAAAGGAGATGGCGTCAATGGTTCTAGTGACTTGACACTATATTTTGCTCTTGTCTCTGCTTCTTCCATCAAAGAAAGGTATGAAAGTCCACCTTCAAAAACAAAACAATTCAACTCACACTCTGCAGGAAATCTACTTATATATCAAAATTTTCCACAAAATGAGCGCAGTATCTTCATTCTTCACTGCTCAGTCCTATCTCCTATATATTTCACACAAGGAGACCTACACCATACATTTACATCTGAGAACATTTTATCAGATTTTTTGTATGTCATACCCATCTTGCAACCCTCACTGACTCAGATTCTTAGCAACCATTGATTTTCAGACAGATTATGTTCTTTAAGTAAAGTTTGAACATGAAAAATGTTAAACTTGAAGGTAACTTTCTACAGGAAATGAAGCGATGCATTCTGGTCTAAAGTTTCCATCCTCCAGTGCACCAACTTTAAAAAAAAAAAAAAAAAAAAAAAAAAAAAAAAAAAAAACATCATATTACAATGTACAATAGATTACTAATCAAGAACATTAAGTCTTATAAAATATATCAAAATACTAAAATATACAGAAACAATAGCATGCCACTTCACTGGACTAATTAATGCAATGAGCAATGAAGAACAATAGAGATTCAAGCACTGTAATGAATCTTACATGGCAGCATGCAGCATCGCAGAGACACAGAGGCTTTATTTAGCATACAGCATTAAAAAATCCAGATCCATATGATCTAATAGAATTTCACTGATAATATGTGCAAAATATATAAATGTAACACATAACTGGCTATAATTGACAAGTCTGACTGAAACAGATTCCATTAGTTCCTTTCAACAACAGAAATATGTAAAATTTTAAAACATGGTGAAGCAGTACACCATTCAAAAAATCATATGAAGTACAATTGCCACAGTCATATCTTGTTTTCATTACCTGTAAGCAAGTCAGTTTTTTACCCAAAAATAAGCAATGGCTATGCATGTTTTCCTGTTTTTATTTTTTCAAACATTTAGCACACCAGGCTGGTCCTTATTGTTCTTAAAGGAGGTACTACCAGCAGGGATAGCACATTAAAATCCCTCAGCTTATCACAATACCTTGAGGAGGAATGAGGAAAGGCTTCAAAAGATGATGAACCTGAAGAAATACTGAAGAATATGGATCTTATGATTGTAAAAACACCATTGATAACATGCACAATGGCAATGATAAGAATTCATCCATCAACTAACACTCTTCATCAAGTTAAAAAGATGATTATAGTGATGATGATGAAGGAGTACTTGCATTCCTGTACTGGCTGCGATTTTATCTACCATTTTCTTCACTCAAGATCCATAACTCAGTACTTGTGGTGGAACTAAAACAAACATCTACAAGAAAAGCATCATGTGTACAAAAGAAATGTGGAAAATAAAATCATGAAAAATTTGTCTTGACTGTCAATGAAGAAAGTGGCCTGGGCTAACACTGACATGACATCACCCTTCAGTTACCAACCTGGGTGCAACCACCCTCCACTGTAAAGCCACACTCAGATCTATCTCATTTTCATATCCATATGGTAAATTGTAACATCAGATAAAAACGATGTGTATTTTCATTAAATATGGGAGTGGATCTGGCAGCGGATGGAACCATGGAAGCGGAAGTGGATCATAGGGTGGGGGAGGGGGCGAAAATCCTGGGAGCCTTGAAGAATGTGTGGAAGTCGAGAACATTATATCGGAAAGCAAAAATGGGTATGTTTGAAGGAATAGTGGTTCCAACAATGTTGTATGGTTGCGAGGCGTGGGCTATGGATAGAGTTGTGCGCAGGAGGATGGATGTGCTGGAAATGAGATGTTTGAGGACAATGAGTGGTGTGAGGTGGTTTGATCGAGTGAGTAACGTAAGGGTAAGAGAGATGTGTGGAAATAAAAAGACCGTGGTTGAGAGAGCAGAAGAGGGTGTTTTGAAGTGGTTTGGGCACATGGAGAGGATGAGTGAGGAAAGATTGACCAAGAGGATATATGTGTCGGAGGTGGAGGGAACAAGGAGAAGAGGGAGACCAAATTGGAGGTGGAAAGATGGAGTGAAAAAGATTTTGTGTGATCGGGGCCTGAACATGCAGGAGGGTGAAAGGAGGGCAAGGAATAGAGTGAATTGGAGCGATGTGGTATACCGGGGTTGACGTGCTGTCAGTGGATTGAAGCAGGGCATGTGAAGCGTCTGGGGTAAACCATGGAAAACTGTGTAGGTATGTATATTTGCGTGTGTGGACGTATGTATATACATGTGTAGGGGGGGGGGGCATTTCTTTCGTCTGTTTCCTTGCGCTACCTCGCAAACGCGGGAGACAGCGACAAAGTATAATAATAAAAAAAAATAAGTAATTACAAATATCAAAGGAGCCTTTTTGAAATAAGTGAAGGGTCACTAGGAGAGATGAAGGATTCTTTTCGGGAAATGTTATGCCTGCTATTTACTAAGACTTTATCTGCTGGCAAAACATATCAAAGACCATCATTCACATCAGATGCATTGCATTTTCCCAGCCACTTCATATAAATTTCTTTTCCATTTCTTAAATGTTTTAGTTCCATTCTACTGCTACTGTGTGCATAAAATTAGTGCAGCAAATGTGCAAATCAATCATCTAATCATACCAGAGAGTCAACTTAGGGACAAGTCATTCTAGACGCAAACTGACTTTAACAACTACAGAAAACTAATTATCTTTTTTTATCACCATTCTCACTTGTTTCCCTTGTACTCCCCTTCCTCCTCCTTCTTCCATCCTGCTTAGCAATTGATATGACTTTTCCATTTCATCAATGTTTTCTTATCATCACACTAAAGCTATTGTGAAACTAAAAACTGTGCAAAGCAGCCATTAATCCAAACCAAAAAGTCAACTTAATGGTGGTGTGCATGAGGGGCATATTGTGGGGTGGTGTGTTTGAAGGGAAGGCAACAGACATAACACACAACCTCCCTATCACCCTCATCTCTATGGATTATCATTTAATGATTTTCTAATGTTTTATAAGTTATATAATCCCTGGGGATAGTCACTAAAGAATCACAATCACATATTTCACATGTGTTGTAGAAGGCCATTAAAAAGGGCAGGGGTGGAGGGCTGGAAATCCTCCCCTCGTGTAATTTTACTTTTTCAAAGAAGGAACTACGTTAGGAACCAAGCAAATGTTAACTTCAAAGGCTTAGTAATCTGTCCCTGATGCTACCTCACTAAAACAGAAAATGAAGAATAGGGATGAAAGAAAGATAAAAGAACTACTGTTTTACAATATCTGTAATCATAACAACAGCACATGTGCAAAGCAGTCTTCTGATTATACCAGAAAGTCAACTTATTGGCAGTGTGTGTGAGAATAAGAGTGGACAGTACAGTGCTGCTGTTTACTGTAAAGGGTTAATATTTTTTTTCATCATCATCTCTTTTAAAATTACAGGTACTTTGTTTTCTACATAAATTATTGGAGTAAATGAAGAAAACTGGAGCAATCTAGCAAATGTCTGAGAGACTTGCAGTGTATAGTAAATAGGTGGCAGTTTATATTGTTCATATTTGTTATCTTCTTGCCATTCAGAGGACATCATAAATTGCAGCATGCTATGTGTAAAAGAATAAAATGTTGAGAATTAATTTGTGAACATAGCAATGTGGGAGTAGGAAGATGATAAAAAAAAAATATCTGCAATTTCATATTATAATTTACAATATAATATAAACAGCAGAGTGATTGGTTCTCGGTGAATGTAGGTTTGCGGCAGGGGTGTGTGATGTCTCCATGGTTGTTTAATTTGTTTATGGATGGGGTTGTTTGGGAGGTAAATGCAAGAGTTTGGAAAGAGGGGCAAGTATGAAGTCTGTTGGGGATGAGAGAGCTTGGGAAGTGAGTCAGTTGTTGTTCGCTGATGATACAGCGCTGGTGGCTGATTCATGTGAGAAACTGCAGAAGCTGGTGACTGAGTTTGGTAAAGTGTGTGGAAGAAGAAAGTTAAGAGTAAATGTGAATAAGAGCAAGGTTATTAGGTACAGTAGGGTTGAGGGTCAAGTCAATTGGGAGGTGAGTTTGAATGGAGAAAAACTGGAGGAAGTGAAGTGTTTTAGATATCTGGGAGTGGATCTGGCAGCGGATGGAACCATGGAAGCGGAAGTGGATCATAGGGTGGGGGAGGGGGCGAAAATTCTGGGGGCCTTGAAGAATGTGTGGAAGTCGAGAACATTATCTCGGAAAGCAAAAATGGGTATGTTTGAAGGAATAGTGGTTCCAACAATGTTGTATGGTTGCGAGGCGTGGGCTATGGATAGAGTTGTGCGCAGGAGGATGGATGTGCTGGAAATGAGATGTTTGAGGACAATGTGTGGTGTGAGGTGGTTTGATCGAGTGAGTAACGTAAGGGTAAGAGAGATGTGTGGAAATAAAAAGAGCGTGGTTGAGAGAGCAGAAGAGGGTGTTTTGAAGTGGTTTGGGCACATGGAGAGAATGAGTGAGGAAAGATTGACCAAGAGGATATATGTGTCGGAGGTGGAGGGAACGAGGAGAAGAGGGAGACCAAATTGGAGGTGGAAAGATGGAGTGAAAAAGATTTTGTGTGATCGGGGCCTGAACATGCAGGAGGGTGAAAGGAGGGCAAGGAATAGAGTGAATTGGAGCGAGGTGGTATACCGGGGTTGACGTGCTGTCAGTGGATTGAATCAAGGCATGTGAAGCGTCTGGGGTAAACCATGGAAAGCTGTGTAGGTATGTATATTTGTGTGTGTGGACGTATGTATATACATGTGTATGGGGGGGGTTGGGCCATTTCTTTCGTCTGTTTCCTTGCGCTACCTCGCAAACGCGGGAGACAGCGACAAAGTATAATAAAAATAAAAAATAAATATAAACAATTCATAGTTTAACATATGGGTTTCCTTAAGACGATAAACACTATTTCTGAAATTAGTGACTTTCCAAAGACCTCTTGGTCCCAAGTATTTCGGATCAATGATACTTAAATGTGAAAAAGATGCAGATTAAAAAATCTATGAAGGCCACAACCATGGGTCAAAACACCAATGACACAAACCGAAGTCAACACTGCAAACCACAGCAAATGAATGATGGAGGGAGCCTAATGACATGACATGACATGACATCATAGGCTTGGGTGGGATGTGGGTCCCTATTCACAAGCATCTGCTAGCCATAAATATTATGGAAGATGAAGCAGTGGCTTAACCCCATAGGAGCAAGTGGTCTCTCATATGCTCTTATGCTTGTCCACATGAGAGGGCAATGGATACATTTAAAGGTAGTACATGCATACTATATACATAATACACATATCTACATAAAATACTTACTTTTAAATAATTTGTTGAAATTAAATCCATTATCAGCTAAGAATCTAAGACTGCTATTGTCGTAGTATAAAATCTCTCCTGTTTTTCCAAGTAGGTAGAAGCAGAATGTTGCATGACGATATCTGAAAGCAGTTACCATTATCACAGACCACCAAACAGTAAAGGAAAATCCTATTCTAAAAGTAAGGGATGAAAGGCACCAATCAGATACTCAACATAGTGAAAACAAATAAAGAGGACTCAATGAAACAGAGTGAAGTTGTGCAATTGTAAGAAAAATAAGTGGTTATTTCATTTATTCTAGATATACAGATATAAAATTAGTGAAATAAAGCAAAACTGATAAACTATGTGCATTCTTACTCATCTGCAACATTGCTTACTTTTCTCACCGTTTCTTGAAAAACCATAAGGAAAAAAATGAATGAGCTTAGGAGGAAACATCCTCATTTGGATCCTTCTGTTCCAACTTTCAGAAAGTATAATACAGATGAGAAGGATTTCCATCCTCTTCTGCCCCTCAGGGTTACCGTATACATCATGAAGATGTAGGGGGAGAATTCTATTTATTCATTTATCATCACTCAGTTTCCATTTCCAAGTGGAGGATAAGGTAAGCAAAATCTTGAAATGTCATTCACATGTACCTTCGACCCATGCCCAGTGTCTCAAGATGAAATATGAATTTCCACACTTATGAAGAGCTTAATTTTTTACTCAACAAATGATGTTGATCTGTCAAGTGAGACACACAACTCATTATTCATAACTCTAGATTTTCCTATGGTGAGCGCATTGCGCTATCCCTGCCTTTTGGCAAAATGGTACAAGCAATAGATAGCAGTAGTAGGTAGGAACATTAGATAGGAGCTTTTGGTTGAAACACTAGGTAGAAGTAGTAAGTAGGAGCATTAGCTGGGAGCAATAGTAGTAGGCTGTAACATTAGGCAAGAATATTAGGTAGAACTAGTTAGTAGGAACATTAGGTAAGAGCCTCTGAAAACTCTACACTAGAGTTGCCCTCTGCCAGTGGCCTGTTCAGAGTGAGGCACTAAAGTCTAAGAAGTGGTTCCTGGAGTTCAATAGTTATGAGATTCTTTTGCCGTGGCCAGCCCCGTGAGGGAGTTCCCAAAGGGAATGAGCATCAGAGATACAATAGACAGATAAGTAAAGTGAGACCATTTACACCATCTCCTTAAATAAAATGCTTCAATTTTACCTGATTTTCAATTTCTCTACCAACTATATCTGAATTATCCCTTATCCTAATCCAAGATCTCTCAACCTGGAGGTTATAACCCCAAGTGGGGTCACCAAGCATTATACTTGGGGTCAAAAAGCCACTGAGACTTCTCCCTAGCTGTCAATTCGTATCTGTTCTACTGCCAAAGTCTGCAGCACCTGTGTTAAAGAATACTTTAAAACTGTTATTAAGCTAACTGTTCTGTTGTTTGCTGTATCTGGTAACACCAGTTCCCCCAGTTACCCTATTCTTCTAGTTATAACAAACAGCCAGGCAAAAATATCCTTTCTTTTATTCTTGGATGAGGCTGCAAAAAGCTTGACAAAATCAAAATAGGTCATCACAGAAGTGATGAGACACTGCTTGAATCAATTCTTTAACAGCATCTACCCACATGTATTTACAGAAAGAGATCAATCACCACAAAGGGAGGTCAGCACTAGTACCACATGATATATAGCCAAATTCTTTTGAAGGAAAAAAAAAAAATGAAAGAAGCAGAACACTGACCAACCTGGCAATGTTGTTGTACACAAAATGGCACACATAACAATAATACATATGGAGTATCCAAAAGTGATATCAAATAAAGAACTGGAACACCATATATAATCAACATAATTGAGAGCTCACATCCAAACAAAGAAGGGTCTTCATAACCCATTCTTGGCACCACCTTGCTACATGGGTAAATGGCAAACAAGTATGGAAAAAATAATAAAGTAGTGTTCAATAGCAGAATTACAGAGCCATCAAAGGAGAAGGGAAAGCTTTGAGCAGTTTTGGAGAAACAGATGGGCAGAAACTGGTTTTTGAAGACATCAGACTTGAACAGGTTCCACTGACTCACTGAGATATCATGTCAAATGGAGTGGAGGAATTCTGCACTGTTTCATGCTACACCAGAAAAAATGAGAAACATGCATGTAACAACCACAGAAGCATTCAAAAGACAACTGGACTCCTCACTGAAGACAGTCCCCAATGAGCCTCGAATATATAATCATTTCGAAGACAAAAGAAATAGTGTAACTCAACAAGCATGACATATACCTTTCTTTTCTCTTTCACTAGCAATTTAATTCTCTGGGGTCCCTGTAGGGGATCCAACCCTTATCTGTAGAGTGAAAACCTAGTAGTGATCGCCAATAAATGCCTACAAACAATTTCAATTTGAGATATTTTGTTTCTTACATCTCTTTTTCACATTCAATTATTTCACAATTATTCCACATTATCATATACACTATACACTACATCTAAAACTAATAGCACAATTACAAAGTGAGTTTGTAGAACACCATGCTCAATAATCATCAACACTTTAAACTCAACCCACAATTTCAGTGGATTTTATTGCTTAGGGAGACCTTTTGAAAGTGTTAAAGATATGGTCTAAACAAAAACACGAGAAATAAAAAATACCATATACCACAGCACTGCTACACAGTAGATATCAAATATTTAGTGTCTGTTATTTTCATCATGACTGACAATGGATATTCAATGACTAATGACATTACACTTACAACTGAAAAGAAAAAATTAAACTTAGAAAGGGGATGACTGTCAGACTGAAGGTTAACTATATATTTTCACAGCAGCATCTCTTGGCAAAATAAACTAACAGCTAATCATTGTTGATGAGAGCCAGCTCTATGTAAAAAATACACTATAATACTTGATCAAGCACTTTTAAAGTAATAAAGAAATCATATTCTCCATGCATTAAAACACACGAAAAAAATACATAAAATGTAAATATGCTTACGCTGAATTTTCTCTAATGTATCTAAAGGTTGTTATTCCAAATTGAATCATTCCAAAAGACTTTGCAGCTTCTCTGACTTTGGCATATCTGAAAGGCAAATAAATATTACAGTAAATATTCAAGGAATTAAAAACTAAATCCTATTTCTAGGCAGTAGCTTAAAAATGAAAAAAAAAAAACTTTATGGTTCAAAACAACAGATATCAATCTGGAAAAATATTAGAGAAAATGTAATTTGAGTATCAGATTGCCTAGAAAGTTTTTAACAAATAATAAATACTGAAAATCAAAAGTTCTGGCACTGCCACATTTCAACTTAAGCAAGGTTTTTACTATCACCTTTCTCTTCACCATCCCATTTACCATGACTCTCACTCCACTTACCACCTTATCCCAAACAAACCTCATCTGTCACCTTAAAAACTCAACAGTTCTTCAATAGAGTCCACCTCCTTTCAACTCCTCTTTGCTTATTACCACTTGCCTTATCGCTCTCGTCATTCTTGCCCCATTTACTCTCTTTTTCTACTCGAACTCTTCACTTCCTTTCAAAACATTTGCTTATTCTCCCAAAAATTCATCAATTTTCACTCCATCTTTATCCTGATATCTTTTTCAGTTCTTGTACCATTCTCTTGTGCACCTCCCAATTACTCGAACACCTTCCCTTCACATACATCCCATACATCTCCTTTCTCTTTCATTAGTGACTTAACTTCATCCTTGCACTCACTACCTTTTCTCATACCTCTACCTCTCGCCTACCATATGTCACATGCATCAACCACACACAAAAGCCCTCTCATCCCTAACAGACTGCATACTCGCCCCTCTCGCCAAAACTCTTGCATTTACCTCCCTAACCACCCCATCCATAAACAAATTAAACAACCATGGGGACATCACACACCCCTGCTGCAGAACAACCTTCACTAGAAACCAATCACTCTCCTCTCTTCCTACTCGTACACATGCCTTACATCCTCGATAAAAACTTTTCACTGCTTCTAGCAGCTTACTTCCCAAACCATATACTCTTCAGACCTTCCAAATAGCATCTCTATCAACCCTATCATATACCTACTCCAGATCCATAAATGCCACATACAAATCCATCTGTTGTTCTAATAATTTCTCACACACATCCTTCAAAGCAAACACCTGATCCACACATATATACATTAAAAATACTGTAAAACAAAGACTATAAATTATCAATTTTCTAACCTTTCTTCTGCAGTGTCCAGCTCACAATATCTTGTGGTATCACCAAAAGATAAGCCTGTAAATTCTGCATCAACTGCAACAAAGTCTGCCTTCTTAATCAGATCAGCTACCTTTGGTAGTACCTCTTCAAAGTCTGCAAAAGATGACACAAGTCAACAATAAACACATCACATCCCATCTGCCATCCCATGTTACAACAATGAGTATAAGTTATCATGAAAGTAAAAGCAATAATACTACAGTAGATTTTCCTCTACTCGAAAATCAAGTCTTAATTTGGTGTTGTTTTATTTGGGGAGAGTCTGAGTTTGTGTAATACAGCTAAATGTTTTATGATTATATGCAGTATATGGATGACCCTGAAATGAGGTATTTGCTCCAGTTATGGCTGAGGAAGGCTAATGACACCTATGAGCAAGTTGTGAAATCAAACATTAGCTGGAAATTCAAATGTATGCAGGAACTATCAAACTGTCAACTGACAATACTAGAAGAGGTATGGATCATCAACTGATGATTACAGAAATTTAATGGTTAGTAGCTGAATTTATAGAAAAAATTAGTCATATGTTTGCTGAAATCCAGTCATTGTGATGTCACTCAATCATGAGGATTTCATATATTCTATTCTTATTTAATTCACCAAACATTTTCCCTCATCAAAGATTTCTTTAAGCAATGAAAGCCAACAAATACCACTTAAAATCACAAAAATCCAAGAGGATTCCAACCGAGTCAGACATACACCCGTAATAATGACGTACCACCACGCAGGATGTGTCAAGGCCAAGACAGCACTTACCACTATGTCTATAATACACACCCACCAGAAGTTTATCAATTCTCCCTGGGTAGGATGAGATGTATATAAATTTTCCCTTGGTTATGATTTTTTTATGCAGTTTCATTTCTTGAGAGAAATGGCTCTTCACATTACTTAAAAAAAAAACACCCAGCTTTTCAGGAAAAAAATGTCATTGCATCATTGGGATGGAGATCATTAAAGCCACAAAAATACATAAAGAGAAACAATAAAATGTTAATATCAGCACGAATTTCATTAGGAAACTGGGTATCTACAGATCATCATATCAAATAATAATTATGGCAGAGTGTTATGTATATTAGGAAAATTGTGGGGCTACTTAATGTAAAAGCGAGTTTAAACTCATAAAATATCAGAGAAACCTTTAAGAACTTCATCAAATGGTCGAAAGCGTAACAGAAATACATCACCATTGGTGGAGACCACATGTATCTGTTTGTAGGAGTCTGGTGCCATGTTGGTGCTGCATTTTCACTAATGTATATATACTTAACTAAGATATGAAAACATTAAAATAAATATCACCACTAAAAGGTTTAGATTTTCATATCATCTCTAGATTCTTCACAATGTAACCCCATAATTTACCTTGTATAGTTCAATTACACTATTTAATAGCGTTAAATGTACTGCTCAAACAATCATGCTCTGCAACTGTGTCTGTACTCGAGAAATACGACGCTAGCATTGCAGGAAATAGTATTACTCAATATCCAAAGTAACTGCTGATGCTGAGCCAACCTGGTAAATCCCAAGCTTAAACTAGGTTAAGCTTTAGATAAGAGACGACTACATTTATCGTTCAAACACGACATTACCCCATTATTAGCTCACTATCTATGCTTATTTATCTAGCTGAGGGGAATTTTCATTCGTATATGTGCATACTTATTCCAACCACTGAGAAGTAAATATATCAATTACTAAATCTTTTGTTCACTAGCGTTCCCTGAAGGTAACCCTAATCAAGCACTCGCCTTCCATCACTATACCGTTAACGTAATCAAATGTCACTCACTTTCCTTTGTAACCTCCATGATTTGTCTTCGCACTATCTCTTCCGAGGTGAAATCAACATGAAAGTGAATGTTTTGTGGGTAAACTTAAGGAATGCGGGTTAACGTTGAGGCATTAAAGGGATATCAGTCTCGAGAGACGTTGTTGTTGTGATACAGCTTGTTGATGCCATAACAAGCACTGCTGAAAACGCTATTTATCCGCTAACTTTCACTCTTTCGCTCCTCTATATAATCTTCGTCAAATAAATAACCATATAATTTATTAATATATTCCAAAAAATCATGTAAAAATATATTTATACGATAATGTGCAAATACTAGCGCTGTGTAAAATAAAGAGGAGATTTTCGCTATCTTGCTAAATGATATAGATGGTAGCACTACTTTATTGAAGCATTTACAAACCTCCAGTGCTCAAATAAGTAGTTCACATTCTGTTCATTTTTTTCAGAATATATGAAAATCAATTAAGTACTATGAGAAAGTAAAAGTCCTGAGGTACGTTAACGTATACAGATTAGCGAAAACGTGTTGCCCTACTGAAGACATGTCCTGTGCAAGTTTGAGCACGCAATGTACGCGATTTTAAAATAGATTAAATATATATATGAATATACATGTAATACTTTTGCAAAAAAAATACATAATGAGTGTAACTTCAAGATTAAGGGGTATCACACACTCGGTGAGGAGGGAAAGGATGACCATTACAGATTTATGAGGGGAAACTATGAAGTGCAAAGACATATAAAGACAAATATCTGCATTTTAGGGAGGATGTTGAATAATGTATTGCAATTTGTGTTTGAGATATGTCTTGTATATGCGTACGACTCGTAACAATGCAAGTTAAGGGACTTGCAGATGATTCACTCGTCATGATGAGAATATTACAATTGATGAATATGTAAAAGTAAATTGTAAATTATTTAACCTGCAAATTGCTTAGGTATGAAATCCATGCAGCATTTCTTTCAAGTAATGGAGGAACATAACTTTTCAATAATTTCTTTAATTTCTGTAATCACTTTTCAGTGGGTAATCAATGCTCTCTCCCTATCTTTTGTCAAGTATTACACTTTATTGTTTTCAAGCTTGAAAAACATCTTTCTCCCTCTACAGTTCTTGATAGTGCTGTTAGATTTACATTACACCTTCTTAGAATGGTCTATAAAAATGTTTATCATTCATAACTGCTACCAAGTCCATCAGATTTTATGTTACTTTTCTATGATAATTGTGGCACTTAAACTATTTAGATTTTAGAGGAACACTGGCTTTTGTGGCATCTTCCATTACCAGGATGATAATGTTAAGCTAATTCTTTGTGATCAAAATCGAGGAAAATGGTCAACTCAAAATAGAAAAGGAAGACTGGAAACTGTCTTTCCAAGAAATGGTGAGGAAGTCATCGAAGAAACTTTGCACTTGTATCATTTGATAAAATTCTGCACGGTAAATATTCTAAGGGTGCATAGACAAAATCATGCACTCAAGCTATACAATATGAACAAATTCATTGAATATGTGAACAACTGGCTGAGAGATTATGTGATTAACAGACTTGAATATTTTCAAAATTATCTTGATCAGAAGATTTGTAACTTTTTAAGAAAGAATGGTGTGACTCAAACTGGAAGAGGTAAATCAAACAAACCAACTTCATTCTCCATCATTTAGTTTAAGAATTTAGAAACAGTAACCTTATCAGTTAAAGATCTGGGATGGCCGGATTTGGCAGGAAAGAGATGACTAATGGTATTTTCATTCTTAAGCAAACAGGGAGGGGATACAAACTTTCATCTAGATACTGAGAGGGAGAAAAAGTACTTACCTTCTTTTTTGTAACATGATAAGCATTAAACAACCACCCTCCTAAATCAATCATAAACACTACCCCAGCAGACATGCACCCATCTGAAACCATTCCCCCTCAGACACATGCCATATACACTTTCAAGTATTTGCCCTGAACATTGCCCATTCCTACAACATTACATCCCAAACTTATTCATGCCCATGCTGCAACTACCATTCTGAAGACACAGAACATATATGTTCACTTATCTCACATTCTTCAGATATGGACCTGTACACATAACTACACTTTACGACCTGTGATTTTGCCCTGTGGACATGGCCACAGTGTTGTGGGAGCCCCATTGAAGATGGAAGGGTCTTCTAGGGCACTAATTGTAGAGTAAATTACTCTGTGGATGTTGAACTGCAAGCAATGGGAAAAGCTCTCTGCATAACAATAATCCATTGGTGGCAGAGAAGAGACAAAATTCACAATAAGACAAGTTCATTCATGTATACCAGTATGGTCTAATGGAATGATCTTCCACATTCAATTAAACAATCATAGGCAAAAGATATCTTTGAGTAACAAATAATCTTTATAGAAAAAGAGCTAATGATCTAAATATGTACCAAATTTCTAATTCTTCTGTATTGGTGCTAATAGTTGTGCTCATTTCTTTGATATTAGTTTTTTGTCACTATGAATAATTCTAGGTTCTTATCTAGATCATTTTAATTTTGTACTTGCTTATCGTTATTCTTTACCTTATTCCACTGATCATTTTGAATGTACTATGTGGACTATATTGGAATTGTGTGTTTTTGTATTTAAGTGCTATCTGAAGTGAAATATTCATGTATGTAAATTGTTTAAGTTTTTGACCACATAAATCTAACCCAAACCAAAAGGGTAAAATACCCTCTTAAATAAATGATGAGAGAACGTGGTAAACTGTTCCTCAACTGCACTGTTTCGTGAATATTCCTAAATGAAGAGTTAGATAAGGAAAAACTCTGTTCAGGAATGCAACCTCCCATAGATAATGGGTTTCAATTACTTAATTTATGATGATGTGAATTGAGGCAGGACTCCTAGGAAGGTAACGCCATTGTAAGTCAAGGAATTGGTGCAGTATCTTTTATTTTCGCTTGATTCTTATGTATTTGTCATTTCTTATTTTCTGTTCACACTGTGAGAAGTTCTTCCTTCAAAGTCTTCTTTACAACTTCAAGTTTTCTTCTCAGAATCTTATATACATTTCAAAGTCCTGTTGATTGCTACTTAATATATGTACCCTGTATACATTTTCTTTTATGCATTATAAAGTCAATCAAGCATTTAACAGGATAAAAACTAAGGTAGGGGTACTATCCAATAATGTTAGGTCACTGCCAGTCAAGCAAGCAAAATGAAGTGGTAGAAAGTTGTGTTCTACTATGTAACTGCCAT
Source organism: Panulirus ornatus (assembly GCF_036320965.1). NCBI lineage: Eukaryota > Metazoa > Arthropoda > Malacostraca > Decapoda > Palinuridae > Panulirus > Panulirus ornatus. Next base: position 8,983,249 of record NC_092251.1, read on the forward strand.
GCTCTGATGTCAAGGCCCAAGGTAGATTAATGTATGGTTAAAAACCCCAGTGAATGAGCATCTGCTCATCTGATATTTTCATAATAGACAAAGGGAGTGAATTCTTATTGATTCACACCATTTTGCATGGTCAAAGTCGTGCTTCAACAAGTGAGCAAAAGCTCTCTCAGATGCTCCTATGGCTCTGTCCATAGGTGAGAAAACAGACTGAGTGAAACGAATGATTTTCTCAGCAAGCACAAATAAAGAGCTAATGCAGAAGTATAAAATAATAACTAGAGAGAAATAGGTGGTAGTAGGGAAAACAATAAAAGATGGAGATGTGGGAATATAGTCATGTTTGAAGGACTGTGTGGAGTTTAATATAACATTAAGTGATGTACCATACTTCAATGTGTTGTATGGAAATAAAACTTGATATTTGTATACAGTTGCCTCATTGAAATTGTTACTTATAAGACAGCAGAGTACAGTATTTCTAATCATCTGCACAGAGCACAGAAGAACGACTATAAAATGATATAAATTAAGACAATCTATTAAACTACTTTTCAGAACATCCTCTTGCACTGACCTTTTTGGAGTCATTTTGAAATTAAAAATTCACACTAACAATCAGTGAGAGCAATATTCATGAGTGAAATGTTCCCATATGGTCCCTGATGAGGTACATGTCCAGTTTTAATGATAAATTTCATGTCGTTGCTCAGCATAAAAGAAAACCTGGAAATGTACTTAAAAGTATTAACTACTTTGTACATTCTCTGTGTGGGCGATGAAATATAAAAAGATTGTGACTCAATAAATGATTAAGTAACTAAGTAATATATCTAGAAAATGGGTAAGGTATTCTTTGAAAAAGAGTTATAAAAGGTAAGATACAACATAAAATCATGAGTGGCATCCCTATGTTTACCTTCTCCTGAGGTCTATAGGAGGGGCATTAAAGGATTGGACATGTTTGTACCCTTATCACTAACTAACTAACTACTAACATGTTTTACCCTACCAATGTAATACAATTTATTGTTATGACACTTTCAAACCCTTTTAATTAATATAAAACACCAGAAGTAGTTGAAAAGACAGAATATATGAAACACTTCAAGAATAAATATTACAAAGACAAATTCTGTACACTTTGAACTACTCTGTATCACATTAGAAAACTTCATTCTGTGATCAAGTTTCAGATCACTAAAATAGTTGCTTGATGGGCTTAGTAAATCTGATAATGGACGTGGTTTGAATTTGTAACATTCTAATGAAATAATCATGCCAAGGCTCTTGTATTTAAAGGACCATCAACATAAACCAGAAGGAAGAAAAAATAACAGCATGTTAACAAAAGAATGAATTCATCTTTAAATAGACACCTGCTGAGTCACTTATCATATTTATCATAAAAATCTGGTTAACATCTATAGTTTGTGCTTATTACATAAATTTCATTCTTTACTACATATATACATTATGAATAAATAGTCCTCTAGCAATCAACAAAAAGCATTCTTCTCTCTAAGGATACATATCTATAAAAAAATAATAATCATATCTAATTTATGAGATTCTATACATTGAGATAAACCAGTATGTGCATAACAATATGAAATGACTTCATCACATATATCTGCTGCCTCAGATATTCAAATTTATGCCTGCCATTAGGCGTGAAATTTTTTCACTGTTCCTCAGGATGTTTGATTTAATGGTAGACAACTTATCTCGCTGTTCTTGAACTGCTGTCTCTAGTTCAAGAAGTTGAGATCGCAAAGGTTCTAGTGCTTGCTCAGTTAAACTGCAAAAATAGAAAATAACATTTCCTTTTTTGGTGCAATATGAATATCTTCTTTTGAATATTCCTTACATCATACTTAATGAATAATGCAATATCTATTAAAAAAATTTTGAAGCCCTTGTGAAATATGTTAAGTCCTGCTGATCAATAAGTATAACAGAATTTACAGAAAGTGAAATGATTGAAGAAGATGGTAAAATATCAACTAATAGCCAGTGAAAATCACTTATTTAAACTAGACTCTTCAAATGCCATCACCCTTAAGTAGATATTTCACAATATGTTACTTTGGAAAGGGAAGACAACTCATGAAACATGGTGAAAGTCATAGTTAATGCTTGCAAAATGTGTAACCAAAAGACATCCTGAGGGACGCCTAAAAAATTGCCTCAAATATAATGCTGTAATTATTATAAAGTATTTAGAAAATGTATTTATTTTTGCGTGTGTGGACATGTATGTATATACATGTGTATGGGGGTGGGTTGGGCCATTTCTTTCGTCTGTTTCCTTGCGCTACCTCGCAAACGCGGGAGACAGCGACAAAGCAAAATAAATAAATAAATAAATATTTAGAAAATGTACATAGAATCAATCAGTATGGAGGTAATGTCTTAATCTATGTTATACAATTTCTGGGGTCGTAAGGACCTGGCTCCAAGCAAGTAATTTTTTAAGTTATGGTAGTAATTTTGCTAAGAAAATAAAACTTTCTTTACAGGCTCCAGATGATTTGTCTTGAAATGATAGTTATGTGGAAGTTTTTTGCATTCAACATCCTGCTTAGCACACAAAACAACAACTTACAGAATTTGGATACACATATCAGACTCATTTGAATACATGCTTTAATAAAGTAATATCCAACTTGTAAAATATACTAAAGATAGTACCTTTGTTCACGCCTCAGAGTTTGTGTCAGCTGTTTGTTCTCACTTCGCCACATCTCCAGTTCCTTCTGCATGGAGTCTAGGTCCTCTTGAAGATAATCAAGCATTTTGGCTGTAAGAAAGAATATACCTGATACCTCTATGAGATTTTTTCATAATGAAACATTAAGTATAATGACTTTCATTCAGCACTTTCAATCATTTACTGTTTTACTGTAATTCAATTAACATTCAGATTCATCACCCTAAATTGCCTGTCGCTTTTAATCCCCAATATAACTGGTGGACCTCATTGCTGCTTTTTAGCCTTTAGCACCTCACCATTAACAAGCCACTGGCAGAGGACACGTTTCCCAAAAGGAAGCATGTCCAAAAGACCAAAATTTCAGTGCACTGTGTTTGCCTGTTTTAAAAACTAATTTCTTAATGGAATTGGGCAATGTCTCCACCTTTGGTTCCATCCCTCAGGGTGTTCTAACAAGTACATCAAAAGAAGGCAGAGTGGGACTTGGATACTTTAGAAAACTAGAGTATCCCCTTGAGGCACTGAATTTTAACTTTTACCAATTGTTGAGCTCTCTGGTAGCAGCATCTCCCAATGTCACTGGTTATGATACTGCCGAAATGCAAAAGTATATATTGACATATCTTCTGCATATTACCTTTATGACAACCAACCTTGCAAGCATTATGTATGTCACTATAAAAAACTTTTTGAAAATATCACTTTGTTGAATGAATACATTATATCCCAATTGCATTAAATTTACACCATTTTGCTTTCATCAATATGTTATTGCTAAAACTTACCTAAAGGATTGACAGATCTAGTGATGGATTGAATGGAACCACTGAGTTTTTGTACATCTTTTTGAATCAGTTCTCGTTCTTTCTTACGGTTGGTATCACTCAAAAGAGACTGCTCCTGTTTCAGGAAAGATCAAGTAACTAGTTAGGCAAAAGCATTTTGAAGTGGGAGACATTCTGTGTTGGTAAGCAAGGAAATCTTAAAATCATACCCTGCTATAACTGCTTCATATTAATCAATTTTCTATACATTAAAATCTCTGACTGATAAGTTCTTCCTTGCGATGGAGCAGTCTATTCTTTGTAGAACAAGTGATGAGAGTCAAGCAAAATATACTCATCAATAAGAACCTCTCCAGCACAAATTTTCCCTTCATCTTTCTTTCCATTCTTTTGGGTCTTCCTCTACTCCTAGTTCCTGTTTCCACTACTCGTAGTTCCTGTTTCAACAAATTTCTAATCTTAACTAATTACAATTGTTCTGAAAGTGTTCTACTCCTACAGCTGTCTTGTTGCTCTTTCATTCAGTCTGGTTATTGGAGGCTGCAGCCTGTATTTCTAGTTAACCACAAAATCCTGGTTGGACATAGCACATGACGTAGGGAACACATCCATTCTAAACAACTTTCCAGAATTCCACACTCAATAATCAGTATTTCAAATGGTTTTGGAAATGTATAAATAATTTTGGGTCCCAGTATGTTGCTCTCTCCTACTATGCTTATGGCCCTTTTGAATTTCATTCGTACTAATTTAGTAAACCATGGCTGTTGTGCAAAGAGGGAAAAATTTCTGGAAGCAGATTAAAAACAATTTCTTTTATGATTTTCGAAGCGTAAATTATGATAAATCTCTAGTGTCTGTCTGCACTCTAAAGAGCACAGCCTCAGTGCTATACAGCGTTCAAAGTAGTTTAGCTTTCTAAGTCTCAAAGACCATTATGCAAGATCTTTACAAAAATCCTCTCCTTGTCTCTAGAGTTGACATTGGCACACAACGATTTCTAGTTGGGAGATGATAATTGCCTTGAACAGCAAGACTATTACTTTTACTTTTCTTGTCTTGTAGGTCCAAACAATCTAGCCTGAAAGGCATGATCAATGACTTAACCACTTGTCTCAAAAATATTGATAGAATCCAACCTGCTATCATTTTTGAAAAGGTAACTATGATTCTGTGAACATTGTATGTTCAATGAATGTATTATTATCCACTGCCCCTCAAAGATGTGACAGCGCTCATTTTTGTTTGGTATTCTGCACTGTTTGTAATTTCTTCACATCTAAAACAAAGATATTGAAGCTTTTTCCATTCAAGAGCATTTTATCATGAATGGCTTGTTAGACGACTTGATTTATGTCTAGTTGAATTCTTTACTGTCTCCTACTCATGAAATTTCCATATTTTTTGTTTTTCTTTTTGGTATCAAATGCAGAGATGATATGAAATTTGCTGTTCATTCTTATATCTATGTCAGGAATGAAAACAAGAAACAACAGAGGTCCAAGTACAGCTCCTTGGGAAGAGGGCTTCTTACCAAAACAGTGCTGTGGTATGTTAGTATATCTATCTTCCCACTTTTATAGTTATTCCAATTTTACTTACCTATGCACTATGACACCATGGTCACATCTGTCAAAAGCTTTTGCAAAGTTTATGTTCATGACATAAGCTTTTCGTCTTCTCCAGTCATGGAAAGAAACTTCAAGACATGCAAGAAAAGGTGTAAGCTTAAGAATATCCTTAAGAAATGACCAGGAACTCTGATCCATTCCTATATGTGATTCTCCATTGAACATATCTGGGGAAACAAGAAACAAACACAAAACAAGAAGTTGGTACTTCATGGCATGTGTTCAGTAATTCTGCCTGCCTCTCTGATTTTCCTAAAAGAATTGCCTGTATAGCATTCAGTATACAGTGGTAGTTAGAAAAGAGACACAACATTTAACAGTCTCTTAGACTTAGAATGTTATAACACTGCTCAAACTGGCACTTACAATGAAAAGTGAAACCATACAACCCAGCTGCCTTCTGGTTACCGTGGTAAAAAATAATGGAATACTGTTGATGATATATTCAGAGGATGCCAGAGCCATGAAGGTTGTGAGAGTGATTAAAGGCCACTAAAGTATGTGATGATTATCATGTCAGTGTGCTATTATCATCAGCCACATTTTCTAATTTTCCATCTATATTCAATACACAGGATAAGGAAAACCTGATCACAGTTATGATGAGTATGGAAATGAGTTAATTTGATTAGAAGCATTAATGAATTTCAGTTTTGTTGTATCATTCCCAGTATCAATACCTAAGTCATGTAATAAGACTCCATATAGAATAAACACTTTTTTCTTTTCTTTTAAACTATTCGCCATTTCCCGCGTTAGCGAGGTAGCGTTAAGAACAGAGGACTGGGCCTTTTTTGGAATATCCTCACCTGGCCCCCTCTGTTCCTTCTTTTGGAAAATTAAAAAAAAAAGACGAGAGGGGAGGATTTCCAGCCCCCCGCTCCCTCCCCTTTTAGTCGCCTTCTACGACACGCAGGGAATACGTGGGAAGTATTCTTAATCCCCTATCCCCAGGGATAATAGAATAAACACATCCTGCAAATTAAAAAAAATCAGTTTCTTAAAATACTCTGAAGCACTTATTATCACTTGCATTAACCATGTAGCATTATCATAATATCAGTAAACAGAACATTATTTCTTTTAATCACAGAAAAAATTAAATCTCAGACACCAGCTCAGTCTTGCTTTAGAAGTATTGTACTCACAATTGGAACTCGTCTATGACCTGGTGTCTCGGGTGAAAATGCATTTCGACGCCCATCCTCAAGCTCCTTTTTGGTTTCTAATATCTGAGCAACTAGAAGGCCTGCTCCCTCACCATCTTCTCCAGCAGCAATGGCTGCTGCTGCAGCTCCACTAGATGCCACAGCATCTAAGGGCAACTGAAATGACATAAAAGTACATGGTACAAAGCAGCAACTGCTAATCATATTTCTTTTATTCATCCCTCTGCCATAATGTTTACATTCAGCTTTAGAAAATTTTTATGAAAGCAAAAATCACTTTGTACTACACATAAATAATCTGTCTTTACCATTTCTATACAAAGAATAAGATTTTCTCTCCTTGGGCAGCATCTCATCTCTTTTCTATCATTCTCTTTCCTGTATTCTTTGTCTCTTCACTAAGATTGTTCTCCACACCCACCCCTTTATGGTACTGCTATAGAAGTGATTTCTTCATATCTCTTCTGATTTTTCTTTTCCTTGGGACTTATTGTATTCCTTGGTTGACCCTATTTGAAAGAACTAATCATTCATGACACTATTTACATGACTTAGGAACCCGAGAGTAATCATGTCTTCCCTTCACCTCTTTCGAATTGAAGCCTATATTGCTGTCTTCTCCATGTTGCTTTTTGTGTGCACTGTTGGATTTTAGCAAATCTAATTGTCTGTAAGCAGAGTGACCATACTGGTAATGTACAATCCCAATGGCATCTAATATTTATTCATTTTATATTCATTTTGCTTTATCACTGTCTCCCGCGTTAGCAAGGTAGTGCAAGGGAACAGACAAAAGAATGGCCCAACCCATCCACATACCCATGTATATACATACACGTCCACACACGCAAATATACATAACATCTCAACGTATACATATATATACACACACAGACATATACATATATACACATGTACACAATTCATACTGTCTACCTCTATTCATTCCCATCGCCACCCTGCCACACATGAAATAACAACCCCCTCCCCCCTCATGTGCGTGAGGTAGCGCTAGGAAAAGACAAAAAAGGCCACATTCGTTCACACTCAGTCTCTAGCTGTTGTGTAACAATGCACCGAAACCACAGCTCCCTTTCCACGTCCATGCCCCACAGAACTTTCCATGGTTTACCCCAGACGCTTCACATGCCCTGGTTCTAATATATGCTGTAAATATATACTTTTCTAATCTTATCTTTCTGGAAATTTTGATGGTGACCAGAGTATAGTTTCCTCCCTTTACAACACTTAATGTGTTGTTCTGGCAAAAATCTGAATGCTTTGATAGCCTCTAAATCCACCTCATTCAAGAGATTCCAGTAATTTGCTTAATACGAGATGATAGTCATAACCTGGCCTTGCTTTACTGTGTCTAACATCATCAGTTTGCATTTGGGAATGCTGAAATTCATTAACTGTGTATCTGTGCAAAGTTGGAGCCTGTCTAGGTCTCTTTATAGACAAAAGCAATCCTGGACATTGTTCATTTATTTCATAAGTTAAGCATCATCTACAAACATTTTCAGATACTATTCAAATCCTTCTGGCAAGTCATTTAAACATATCAGGATTATCAGCAACCCTAAGATGAAGACCTCTAGGACACTAGAGGATATGTGTCCTCTACTCCCTTCTGCTGAGACAGTATTAGACACACTAAAGTAATCTTCTTAGTATACCTAGCTGAAAATCCTTTTTTTTTTTTTTTCACTGCCAGCAATATGAGTTTCACACTGTCTTACAGTACTACATAAGTGACTGTAGCATATCATCACAAAAAAGTTAAGGAACAAAACCAGTGTGCACCAGAATAAAATTGGCAAATTAAGCTTAAAAAATCACAATGTCTATCAAAATGGGTTTCTCCGAGGAGAATGAAAGACAAAGAGATTAGATAATCGGGAGGATATTCAGAGGACAAAAAAAGTACAGATGATGTTCTTCAGGATTATGAATGTTTAAACAAAATGAGCATATGAAGAACTGATAAGAGAGTGCACATGAATGAGAAAGGGCAAAGTAAATAACTGGATGGTAAAGATATGAGACAAAATGATGAAATAGATGAGCAAAGCAAAGGTAATACAAGCAAATATGCACTTACCAAAGTATCAGGAGAAGCTTCAATGTAATGTATCAAAGGCAGTTTTCTAAGTGTGGTACATTGCTTATTTGTAATTGTAGATTCTTTTGTGACATGTGTATGCATAAACTTTACATGTACAAGTGAATATTTTTGATATGTGGTCCAATCATAAGTGAATGTAATAATATTTTTCATATGAATGATCTAATGCTGTATATAGTCTGGTTAAAAAGAATTTTATCTGTAGAGAAGAACTTACAGACTCATCCTCCATAGTCACGGTTGGTTTGGATTCCTCAACCATGAAATTATCATCATCATCATTATCAGCTACATTGGAAGAGAGGATTACGTTAGCCACAGGTTTACTCGTAGCAGGCCGCTGCAGTTCTTCCTTTGGGATCTCCCGTCTCTCTCGAACCCTTGGAGGTGCTGGGCGTGCACTAGGAGGCCGTGCAGAGCGCCTCCCAGTTCGAGGTCGCACGTACGTTTCTCCTGAAGGATGTTCTCTGCAAACAATTGAAAATGCTATTATCAGAAATTCATATTTATAAATCTACAAGGTCTCATTATGCTCTAATCTTGTTCAACTTAGAAATTTTCCTTTAATGTTCTTTGTGTATCAGCTTAAAACTGTTCTTATAACTTCTATCAGAACAAATGCAGCATGTCCTGATCAATCTTAAGCTTCCCTTTGACATCATAGTTAACGACTTTGCTCTTCTCATAAATGATTTGTTCTCTATCACAGAATTCACTTAAGAGAAAGTACTGTCCTAATGATGTTATTATAGGATGTCCAAGGCTGACATCCAAAAAGTGATATAGGTGGGTGCAAATAAACTTTCATTTCAACCAAATACTTCCCTAAATGCTACTTTCCTTCACTCTATAGCAAACTTTCCAAGAAAAGTGCAAAATGCATTTTGGAAATGAATATATCATTCATTTCATTTTATTAAACATAATCACTGTTTCCCACATCAGTGAGGTAGCACCAGGAAACAGATGAGAATGACTCATCCACTCATATACACATGCAAATACATAAATGCCCATATGTGCACATATACACATACATACATACAAACACACAGCCATATACATATATATGCATGTACATATTCATACTTCCTTGCCTTCATCCATACCTGGCACTACTCCACCCCACAGGAAACAGCATCGCTAACCCCCCACTTCAGCGAGGTAGTGCCAGGAAAACACAAAAATGGCCACATTTGTTCACACTCAGTCTATAGCTGCCATGTGTAATGCACCAAAACCACAGCTCTCTATCCACATCCAAACCCCACAGACCTTTCCATGGTTTATCCCAGATGCTTCACATGTCCTGGTTCAGTCCATTGACAGCAATAAATAATCTGCACATAAGAGCCCATGTCCAATTTACAAACACAACTCAGGTCCATATTTTAATCCAAAATAATATCAACTATTTCCTAATATACGTATAATATCATTTTCATAAAATCCCTGGATCCATTTCATGATGCCTTTACTGCTTAAAGATTGCACTCCCATGCATCAGAAAAATGACGATCACCTTTGCAGCAAGGTCTTTAACAAGATTGTACTCCTTTCTGTTCATTAACTATGATAAATCCTTGCCAAAGTAAACTTCTTGCTTGTAGTCTAACTTCAATCAGGCAGAGTCCATGAACACCAATATAAATTTTTTCATATGTATTTGCCATTTCCAGTGTAAGTGAGGTAGCGTTACGAACAGAGGACTGAGCCTAAGAGAGAAAATCCTCACTTGGCCCCCATCTCTGTTCCCTCTTTTGGAAAAGTAAAAACTAGAGGGGGGGGGGATTTCCAGCCTTGGGGATAGGGAAGAAAGAACACTTCCCACGTATCCCCTGCGTGTCATACAAGGCGACTAAAAGGGAAGGGAGCGGGGGGCTGGAAATCCTCCTCTTTCATTTCTAATTTTCCAAAAGAAGGAACAGAGAAGGGGGCCAAGTGAGGACATTTCCTCTAAGGTTCAGTCCTCTGTTCTTAATGCTACCTCTCTGCTGTGGAAAATGGCGAATATGTATAAATATATATATGTACATATCATCCCTGAGGATAGGGGAGAAAGAATACTTCCCATGTATTACCCTACGTGTTGCAGAAGGCGACTAAAAGGGGAGGGAGCGAGGGAATGGAAATCCTCCTCTCTTGTTTTTAATTTTCCAAAAGAAGGAACAGAGAAGGGGGCTAAGTGAGGATATTCCCTCAAAGGCTCAGTCCTCTGTTCTTCACGCTTCCTCACTAATGCGGGAAATGGCAAATAGTATGAAAAATAGAATACATATATATGTTTTTTCGCACATTCACCATTTCCAGCATTAGTGAGTTAGCATCAAAACAGATGACTGAGCCTCAGAGGGAAAATCCTCATTTGGCAAGCATACTTTTAGACTTCTAGAATGCTCAGTCTGTTACTTTCTGTACTCAGGGTGGGTCAAACTTGAGAGTTACGTAAACATCAATCATAGCAGGTTTGTACAGGGACATGGAGAACCTGGCTATGTGGGATATGGTAAACAGCCAATCCCCCAGAAATTCTATATTTCTTCTTACCTTAAGATTATCATGAAATACATATCCTCTGTGACTGAGGATCATCTGGTAGTGGTAACCTCTGCTTCAGTTGTGTAACTTTCCCCAAAGGCATCCTAATTAGTGCTGTGTTAGAATAATGTCTTGAAAATTCTCTGACAAGAAATATCAGAATTATATCACTTAAATTGCCAGTATGAATACAGAAAGAATACCACCATCATATGAAATAATATGGCATCTCATAAAAAAGCCTCTTATTCATACTTAAGTTGCCTTTGAGTGGAAAGAAGCACTTCCTCACTAATTTCATGACTATAAAAGAATGACTGTAGACAGCTGAGGTAGTGGTGGAATGCAGTGGCAATTACATTTTTGTGTGCATTAAGCAAGACTGGTATTTTTTGTCAGGTATTTGCCTATCTAGCTGATGTTAGCCTTTGGTGGATTTAAGAACTCCATAGATAAAGGGTATGTAAAGGATTAGTTCATAAAGAATATCATATGAACACATAAAGCTGTAAGGATTCTGTCAAAAGTTATTCATCATAATATTGCACCAAAGAGCCTGTTTTTTGGTTTTTGAGAAAGTATTAGCAATGATTCTTAACAATGTCCTTGATCAAATCAGGACACTGTCAAAGAAGTATGTAACTGGGATGAAAGAAAAGTTTAAGCAACATTACAGAGAACAGAGATATCACCCAACTGGAATTACCAGGTTGAAGTTACTGAAATAAAAATATTATGAGGTGAAACCTTACTCATTGTCATGTGTGGGTGGTTGTGTGAGTGGAGGTGAAGTAGGTAAAGCCCCCTCGCTAAACTGTTCCATTGCTCTCAGTGGCTGTGGACCAGGTTTAGGAGTTGCAACCATGGGCAAGTTCTCACGTTCTTTTGGAGAATGCTTGGGAGAGTCCAGAGAACCTACACCTGAGTCCGGGGGTTCCAGGTTTGGTGGAACTAATTGTCCATTCCCTCCTTGTAGCTGATCTGAAATGGTAAATAGTTTTAATCTGAAATTGTTTTTCTTAGTCTAATATGAATGGTTATTTCCTCTGTATGATGAATGGTGCACATGAAAAATCTGTGGAGTCCAGTGGACTACATAAATTTTGTGCAAGTTTATCATGACCATCATGTTCAAAGGTGTGGTTGGTTTGTGAGCAATTTTTGAGAAGTATTTCATATGAATGTCTAAATGTCCTTGGAGGAAGGGATGCTATTTGCTTGGGTAAGAAACACTTCATGTGTAAGGGTCAGGGTGGCATGGTTGGTATGAGTTTTTGGAGGAAGGGATGCTATTTGCTTGGGTAAGAAACGCTTCATGTGTAAGGGTCAGGGTGGCATGGTTGGTATGAATTTTCTTTGTTTATAGAGTTGGATGATTTTGGATCAAAGTTCAGTGTGTTCAGGAAACAGCACTAAATTGCTGCTAGTTTTTCAGTGATTAGGTTGGTGGTGGTGATGCTTTGGATCTGTATTTTTCCCTAGAACTATACCAATAGTTAGTGACTTTATTTGAGTAAATTTCTTTGCTTTTTGAGTTCTGCAATTTGTGGGCTAAAGTCTGGGTTATAGTGACTTTTGTTAGCTTGGTTAATAATACTGTTGAAACATGAGATGGCATGATGTCAGGATGGAAAATCATCTAAGATAAAGTTTTGAAGCCTTAAAGAAGAGATATTGTCCATGACATATCTTTGGAGGGCTAATCAATTCATTTTGAAAGTGTAAGGCAATCCCTCTTATAACATATCACAACAACATTAAAGACAGCTCTAGTCTGAAGTATAGCTAGATCAAACTATTAACATCATCACATCAAATTATTACAGAGGGCTATAACTTTACGAACTGCTGGGTCAACATTATCCAAATCATCTTACTAATAACAAAAAACTAAAGCTTAAAGAAGAGCTAGGTTACTTCTCTCTACATCATACAATTACAGGGAGCCATAGCTTTAAGAAATGATGGGTAATACTTCTGAGATCATCTTACCATGATCAGGAGCCATAGCTTTAAGTATAGCTGGGTCAATGTTGTTATTTTCCCCAACAAGTGTGTCTGATATTACAGGTGGCTCTCCTCCTTCACCAGATTTATTCTCCTGCACCCCACTAACCACCTGAACTAATGATTCAGGTTCAGCAGGCACCATTAAACCATCCTCAGCTGCTGTATTGAGACCTAAAGTGAAGACAGGAATTATGACATAAGAATAAAACTACCTAAAAAAATTGGCTTTCATCTTGTAAAAAGCATGATTTTGATTGAGAACTATCACTTGCCCCCTCTGTCATATTCAGAAGCTTTCTAACTACTCCATCTATCTATGTAAGCTATATCTCTAAAACCCATTTCCTCCAGGAACTCCCACCAAAGGGATGGCCATGGCAAAAGAGTCACCACTTTTTCCTGTCCTTACATTCCTCCCTCGCATACACCAATCCACGCATTCTTCCATCATTTCTCTCCCTCCAGTACTCTTCCACTCTATTTCCCCATGTCACTGATGGTCTTTCTCTCAACTACATCAGGTATCCTATGCCTCTCAATCAAGTGTATTCTCAACTACCATATCACCAATTCTTGCATTTAGATCCCCTACCTCAGAGATTTCATCCCTTGCATCAAAATTGCCGAAGAACTCACTTCAGCTCTCCCAGCCACCAGTTGCATAAACCTGATAATCACTCACCTCTCAGTCTATTCTAATTCTTATCCAAATCAGTCTTGAACTCACTTCTTTACACTCTATAACACAGTCCTGCAGGTCCTCCTTCAACATAAGTGCCAACTACTCCTTTGCTACTGCCCTTGAAAACTCTAAACTTTGAAACACGAACATTCCTAAACCATTCTATCCCTTTCTCCTTCACCTTAGACTCAATCAGATCCAAAATATCTAGCTTCCTCTTATCAAACCATAGCAATTAATCTCTCTCTTCTCATTCTCATTTCATCCATCCAATTTCAGATATCCCAGCCTCACCCTTCAGGAAGCAATCTTTGCTTGGCTCTTTCTTTTGTTCCTGTTTTTGGAAAGAGATAATACAAGAGGTGAAGGGTTACCAGCCCCCAGCTCCTGTCTTGTAGTCACATCCTATGACATGCAGGAGATGTGTAGGTACTTTTCTCACTCTTGTATCCCAGGGATAAAAGAAGTTTGTCTTTTAGGAATGACAATCAAGTGAATTACATATCAAATATTATATGGGAGAGATGGAGAGAAATTTTCTGCTTGTGAACTGAGTTCTAGCAACCTAAATATATGTGTGACACAAAAAACAGCAACCTGGAGCTGGGAGGGGAAACATAAAAGCCACTGTGCTAATGTCCGTACTCCTCCTGACATCCAGGAAGAAGTACTCCCATTGTCAGTTCCTGCCTACCACCTACTACCTATATATCAATATCATGCAAAATAGATATACGAATCAATATGTGATAACACAAACACTGAAAAGTGCCAATACAACAATACCATACTAATGTAACATAAACAAGATAAAAATATAAGCATACTCATACATTTGGCTGCATAGACTGGCTGATGTCATATCCCATGATGCCTTATGCAAACTATTGGTATAACCAAGTGCATTTGAATGAGTTCTACACATCAAGGAGTGGTCTTTTATTCAATACCACAGCAAAAATATGGGAAATATCTTTTTAGTTTTTGCTCCCACTAGCCACAGTAAGGTAAGGAGGCTCTTTTCCCACCTGCAGTGAAAGGATTAATCTAGTCATAGCATGAGTATACTTCTGAGTGTCTGTAGTTGCAATTCCAGTGTTAACTGCAGCCTCTGGCATCAAAGCTTCCAAAATAGCACAGAACTTTGGATAAGATGGAATGTTTATATTGATGAACTTCAAAAAGAATAAGAATAAGCTATGTCCTGTTGTGAGGAGAACAACAGGGCAAATGAGGATAATACTGAAGAGACCAGGCGGGAAAGTGGTTACAGACAGATGTGAAAAAGATACAAAGCAAGGATTTTGAGGGACTTCTGAGTGTGTTAAATAAGTAGGTCTGACCAGATTTGGGATGCAGAGTAAGTCATGGTAAGTAGAGTGGTAAAAAGAGAGGAAGCAAAGAAAGGCATGTGCAAGAGGAATTGTGTTAAAGTTTTGGGGGTGGCTGGAATGGCAACTGACTTTCTCAAGAAAATAGGTGATAGTGCTGTTGTCTGACCAACTTGGCCGTTTGAAATATTCTGGGGGTAAAACTATATTTCAGTCCTCCGTCAAGCAAGGGGTCTGTCAAAAAAAATGCTCACACAACATACACATAAATCAAGAAAATTCTTATGACAAAGACTTGAAGAAGATTGGGGGTAGCTTTTACTTTCTACCGTATAAATAAATAACTAAAGAATCCTCTTATGGCATTCATAATGAAAAGAGTGCATATGTATGAATGTAAGTTCGTACCATATGAAGAATAAATGTGGGAGTGAATATGAGCTGGGTTAGGTTAAGCTAGTGTTAGGGTCAGCTAGCCTAAGCTAGCAATGAAATACCCACAGATGCTTAATATCTATAAGGAGTGAGGAATTCATGTGAAAAGTAAGAGATGGGTTAATTACGGGATATGACTAAACCAAATTAAAAGTGAGTATAAGTCAATACAGTTGTAAAACACAGATGTTTCTTGACAAGATCATAATAAAAGTTGGGCAGATTGTTTAGTTGTTTCATAGTGTATGTAGGAGGAAGATGCTGAAAATAAATGCAAGGAAGGGCAATGTTGTTTTGCTTGAAAATGATGGGTAGTATTAGCATAATAAAGATTTTGTAAGAAGAATTAAAAACAGTCAGTAATTGTACAAATCTGGACTAGTGTTCAACAGCGATGGCATGGGGCATTGTTAATTCTATCTTGAATGCACTTATCCACTCGCAACCAATCTTTAAAATAAACATGTCCCAGAAAAAGTTTAAGTTCAGTTGTCCTATGATTTTGTAGCATCTTAGCACTAGGCAACTCCTCTGTTATTTCTCTACAAAAGTGGATTATGCTAAAATACAGAACATTGAATGTGAATACAATTGTGGGTAATTAATACAAGAGAAATTGTGAGTTTTAGTCTCTATAGTGTTCATGGAAGAACTGAAAGGTACCATCAATGTTTTAGCCCAAGCCATTGACATTAAACTATCATATGATGGGAGATTTTCATGTATTGGGCATACTGCATTTAATCACACTTTTCTACTAATTCAAACAAGTTTTCAACTAGGAGTGCATCTCACAGAGGTAAAAGTAAGCAAATGTAAAGGGAAGCATTTAGGTCTCTGTCTTGATGAAGGATTCTATGACGTGCTGAAGTAAAGGTATAGGAGAGGGAGATTCAGTATCAAGCATCTTGCTATATAAAGAAAAAAGATCTATGGGATAAACAAGATAAATATATATAAATATATGCGTAAGCAAAAAAGTTGTGTTTGTTTCAAAATTTTGTGCTTATCACAAGTACACAAAAGGTGAAAATGATAAATAGCCATATCTTAACAACCCAAGAAACACTCATTGTAGGTTAATACCATATTCAGTGTATAATACTCAGTATCAATATAAAAGAATTTTAGCAACAAATTGAAAACAGCTGCAAATATTTCCAATGAGATTAAAGAAATTAATTATTATGGATATGAAAATTCCATCATAAAAATTCTTACAGTTTTTGTATCACCTCTACCATTTTTCTTAATAAATAAACTGGGGTTGCATATGGCTATCAAGTAAACACAGACTTTCCCTTTGATTTGAGAATACCTTCATTATCCATATTATCAAAGAATGGTTCAGGCTCAGGGGGAACCTCAGACTCATCTGGGGTTGCTTCCTGTGTGACTATGCCTTCATCTATGGACTCGGCTACAACTTCCGCAGCTTCCTCACTAACATCTACATACCAAGATGAACTGTTATACTATAACTCTACATTAAATCCTTAAGTGATAATAAAGATAAGAGAAGTGTAACTAATTGGAATGGTTTTAGTGTAACCTAATTGAAGTGGTTTTACTCACTTAGCTTAATCATCTAACTTATACAGTTGCTTAAAAACCTATTGGGCTGCATAGTGGGTTAACATAAAAAAATACCATCATCTTTTAATAGGTCTTGAATATATATAGTACTACAATATAACTAAATCACTCCAGGTTATTTCATTCTTTTGAAAGAAAAACTATTTTCATACCATACTTTATCAATATTGAATTACTTTTTACACCTAATTACAGTACATTTCCCACCTTAGCAAAGTAGCATCAGGAGCAAACAATCAAAGGCCCCATTCTGGTGTCATATATGATGTGCTGAAACTAGAGACTACTATCTACATCCAAGCCCCACAGGTTATTCAGGGTTTACCTTGACTGTCGTTCCCACGTACCATCTCTTCACCATTAGAAACATCAATTCAACATATAACAAGATCCTTAAGGTAGTATTCATACATATATATATTTTGGGTGAAGAATAAACTCTTGTTTAAAAATAAAACATCTCTTATTAACAATGAATTGTATGCTAACCTTTTGACTGCAGTAGTGAGTCAAGGCTTTTATGCTATGCTGAATTTCCCCTAAAGTATAATCATTAGAACATATCTGTCTTGTATAATGGAAGAAAATAAAACATTATTGGTGAAAATATACATACATGAATCGGAAGCCTTTGTACTTTACATAATGATGTACGAAAGTTAGATGTTACGAGGCAGACACAGAACTTTGATATGTGTCGACTCATGCACATATTAATCTTCCTCTGACTTAAAACTGAATCATATGAGATACATCCTCTCCATACAGCTTATGATTCACAAAAAATTGGAAACTTCTCTTGCATTCAGGCCCTATATTTAGATGCAAAGGCTGTATCCACTCTCCTTCATGTCTAATGAAAAATGACATGCACATTTTTTCAAATGCATTATATAAATATCTGGTGTTGTAAGGCTGCCATTTAACAAAATGAAAATCCATATTTGAATTAGTATGTGAACTTTGAGGAAGTGGATATATGAAACTCATAAACAGGTATTCCCTGCTGTGGAAGTGGATCAGTATCAGTCACAGGCAAGGGTTAAACTGTAAACAGTAAAAAGTGAGAAAAAGGAAGTAAATGCTCTGTCAACAAAATGGTGAGTGCAATTAAAAAACCTTATATCATAGTTGTCTTGATGAAGCATGAATTTCATTATTGGTAAAAAGTCTTTATTGGTTTCACCATTTCAGGAACACTTCTGTTGACAGCGAATGAAAAAGTACTAAACATCTTGGAAAGGAAAGAGGAAAAAACAGTCCTGGACACACATTTTACTCACTGGGCTCATATACTTCTCTTCATATCAAGAAATGCTGTCTTTCTCCATAAGTTCCTTTTTCATCTAAACCAACTTGTTACCAGCAGTGACATTTATTAGATATGCTTTAGGATGTCAGTTTATTTTTTGTGAAAAAGAAAAAGTTTGAGAGAAAAAGGTTAATATGGGCTGATACCAACATGGATGTGAATTTACCATCAATGTGAAATCAAGATAAATGAATTTCTGCACAGATAAAAATTTCTCACCTATTTGGGTACTTGGTGGTCTAGCTGAGTCCAATCTGGTGGCTGATTCCTGTGGAATAAAATTTAGTGCTGGAGGTTATAATACCTAAGAGAAAACGTCTTAGAGGTGCAATATAAGTGCGTGTCAATGTGATTTTTTTTCAAGTTGTCTACAAGGGATGAATATCTTTTCCATTATTATATCCATGATAACTTGCTACACTAAACCTTTACAAGCTACGATTTACCTTACTGTACCTCTACACAAAGGGGTTATCATTAATGAAAAACAAGCTACAAAAACAAAATGAATACATCTATTTGGATTTACTACTTTACCATTTCCTCCACTGCTGCATTCTGATTAAGGATCATCTCTTCACCTTCAGTTATCTTCTGTGGTGGTGAGTTTTCTTTCCCTGATTCTTTAACTTGACCCATGCGACTTGTTGGTCTGAAGATATGCAAATAACATCTACTAGACAAAAAGATGTTATGGTTTACATGTACTTATTCTATCAATTTATAATTACCCCAACACCAGTTTCTATGACAGGGTCCTACAGCCCAAGGCTACAATGTATGTAGTAACAGGGAAATGTAGATTCCCTCGGAGCAAAACATCTGAGAGAATATGAAAATGTTTTGGAAGGAGGTGAATAGTGGGAGTAGAATAATTTGGAGTGACAGAAAGGGGAGCAGTTGGGAAAGTGGTAGGAGCCAAATAAAACAGATTAAAAAGAGATGGAATGAGTATTTCATAGAACTGCTTAATGTGATGGCAGACATGATAAGTTTGGAACAAGTAGGTAAGCTGAGTGATAAGAGTCCTGCCAAATGATATCTGAAAAAAATTGAGATAGAGTGAAAGTCTTGCATATGATGAAGTTTGGCAAAGTGGTTGGGGTGAGTGGGATTGCAGTGGAGTTTCTTATAAAAGGCAATGACAGCGTAATTGATAGCTTATTCAGGTCATTTAGCATTTGTATGGCCTAAGGTGAAGTGCTTGAGAACTAGCTGGTTACATGCAAAGTGCCCTTTTTCAAAGTTAAGGGGAACAAATGTAAATGCTCAAATTACAGAGGCACAAGTCTGTTGAGTATACCAGAAAAGTGAATGACAAAGTGATGGATGCAAGCACAGAATATCTGTTTGAGGAGGAGCAATGCAGCTTTAGGAAAGATAGAGGATGCGCAGACCTGGTGTATGCTTTGAAGCATGTGTTTGAGAAATAATTGGAGAAAGAGAATGAATTCTATATGGCATATATAAATTTGGAGAAATGCCTTGTAGAAGGTGCTACCAAAACATGGGGCTAATGGAAAGTTACTATAAGCAATGAGAAGTTTCTAAAAGGATAGTAAATCATGTATGAAATTGGGAAAGAAGGAGGATGAGTGGTTTCCAGTAAATGTACCTCTGTATCAGAAAGAGTGGTTCTGAGTAAATGGAGTTTTATAAACATGGATATATAATGTCCCTATGGTTGTTTAATCTGTTTGTGGATGGGGTGGAGAGAAAGAAAGGTAAATGCTAAAGTCTTAGGAAAAGGAGTAGGTCCACAGTATTCTAGGGATAGGAGGCACAGAAGACGAAAGACATTGTTTTGAAAAATGTGTGAAAAGCAAAATCTGACAGTAAAGATAAATAAAAGGAAGGTAGTAAGATGTAGCAGGGAGAGGAGACCGGAAGGTGACCATTTTGCTTCTTGACCAAAGTATCATCTGCCATGTATTTTACCTAAGTATATCATAGGGTCATTCTACACCTCCTTACTTAAATCCCTTTCATTTAAATATTGTACTCCTTTCACAAGATTCAATGGTCTTCATGCACACTACAGAATCAGTGTTCATTTCAGTTGTTTTCTACATCTACTATGACAAAACATTTTAATTTCCTCAACACCACATTCATTTTTTGCTCTTAGGTTCTCTCCATACACTGCCTCAGTGCAAAAATGCCTTTCTTGTCTTTTCTTGACACTTAACTCAGAAGATGACATATCAAAATACTGACCTCGATTTGCTGGATTTCATTCTCTCAGGTGAACTGGTCTTAGGTTTCCTTTTTTCCTTGTCATCTTTGCCTTCCTTGCTTCTCCGTTCTTTACTCTTACTACTACTCTTCCCTTCTTCCTTCTCCTTACTCTTGTTTTTTCTACTTGATCGCTCCTTATCATCCTTACTTTTTGAACTCTGAAAAATCACATGATTTGTTAAATCATTTTCTTAATCTAATTTTAATCATATATACCTAGGACCCCTTTTACAGGGCTCTTGCAGCTACAAGACAGTACGACAATCAGTATCAAGGAAAGGCCGACTCCTTTGGAGTGAAAAGTTCTTCAACTAGCCTATAGTTCATTTCATCAACTGAGGATGATATAACTTTACTGAAGGTGGCCTTCCATCCATGGTACAACCTGGTGCAGGTTGAGTTCAGCAGCACCTATTATATTCTTACAGTGTAATAAATAACTACACCACAGGAAAATCAGAACCTGAGATAAAACTGTAGTCCTTGATTATGAATCGAATCTGAAAACTATAATCAATAATATAAACAGCCCCTAGCACCCTTTTATGGGGTTACAGCAGCTTCAAGGCTGTGCTCATATCAGAAGGAAATTGATAGTTTCTCTAGGACTGAAAAGTTCATCAAAGAGACTATGCCTCTTCATCCACTGCCAATGACAAATCTTTGCCAAAGTGACTTCAACTGCAGTGTAACCAAATGCAGGCAGAGGCCAGTAACATCCTGAAAACTATTATATATCCTCAAGACCCCTTCTCTTGGGGTTCCTGCAGCATGGAGTATGAACTTCTTTGACATAACTGTATTCGAAGAATACAACCTCACTAAATGCAACTATGAATAGAAATACAGAAAGGTTCTGTTAAAAGTCATCCCAATATACTCTATCTTGTTTCCAATAGGAGTTGTCAATAAGAAAAATACAGTAAAACCCTGTTCTAATGGACTTCAGTGGACCTAAGGCTTATCACAAACACAACTTCAACACATCCCAAGACCCTTTATGCCTATGATGCAACTACCATAATGTAGACACCAAGCACTGGCTACTCAATTGCTCTGCACAGTCTGCATATAGATGCACACACATCAGAACACTTTATGACCTGTGGTCCTCACCAGTGAATGTGGCCAACTTTTGAGTGCTGCAGGAGCCTCATAATGATATAAGGGACTCCTGGAGCAGGAAGATCAGGTAAAGTGTATATGAAAAATATAAACAGGAAAATAGCAATGCAAGAATTTTACTTTGAAAGCTCAGTTTTTGATGCTACATTAACAAGTAGGGAAAGACAAACATGTATAAATGAAATAATGAATTTATTTTACAACATATATTTCAGAAAAGAACGTTTATTAAGTTTAAAACTTATCAAAAGTAGTGTTACCACATAAGCTCATAAAAAATAATTCTTGTGAAAAAGAGTGAGATTTGAACAATGAAAAGTTGTTTCTCTCCGGGGTGGCATCCCACAAACTATTAAAGGATCTCCATGATCTCAGGGGATTAGAAGCATCTTACCCTCTAGCCTTGAAGATGCAGGAGCTCCTAGGTTATGTAATAATATACAAAATCTACACTCCTAGTCGAACTATAAATATAAACCTGGTAATGTCAATTAATAGTTGGTAGATTGGGCCTCAGGCTATTAACTGAAAAGGACTATTTGGCATCACATCATGAGATAACAATAAACCATAATTCTCAAACACCTTCCGAAGTTGTTTAATACAAATCTAAAATCATAACACTTTACTAGTAAGTGGTTCCCTGCCGAAAGGATGTCTCATAAAGAATAAAAGAAAATGAATGTACCGACAAGCTTGGAGATCCTGAGAATTATGTGGTGGTCAACCTGGTGTGGCCTGAAATTGAGCAGAATGATGACATTATTACCAGATGGTCACGCCTAAGTAAAGGGGTGTGCACTTGGAGTGAGCAAGAACTACTGCAACTGAAAGGGTGGTGTGTGAAGGATGAAAGGCATTAACCTTGCCATAAGGCAGAGGGTTAGATGTTTTTAAACCACAGAGATCATGGAAAGTCTCTCATAGCTTGTGGGACAAACTGACCAAGAGAAAAATATTGATTATGTTGTGTGATACTATCTACTGACAACATAAGAAAGTAACTTAAAACAATAAAAATATATGAATAGTGACACAAATACTTAACAAACATTGAATGAGCATTATCAAAAAACTTCAGTGACACACACACAGTAATCAAGCACAACACTTCAAACCTTCCTAGAATACCTTCACTGGAGAGCCTTTGTCTTGTGAGGGTTTAGGTGAGGATTTACCCTTGGTAGCATTTCCTGACTCATTGCCCAGTCTGAGTTCTCTGGTATTTTGGGGGTCTTGGGTTGGCCTGGATTCACTGCTAGATGTGGGGCCTTTGGTTATGATGGGATCTTTAATGACCTGAGGGGCTCTATCTGACTTAGGATCTTTGCTAACTTTGGGGTTCTGGGATAGTTTGGTGTTTTTGGTGGGTTTTGGGTCTTTGGCTTGTTTTGGATCTTTGGTTGAATTTGAGCCATTACCTCTGATACCTCTATTTTTTGCTGCTGCCTAGAAAAAAGAAAAAATCAAGAGATAAATCAGCACAAAAAAAATATTCAAATTATAAAAATAGATAAATGAAAAACTATGAATGCAAGCCATGCATGAACTAAACCGTTATCACTGCATTATTACTTCTATATTTTCATTTCCAGGGGGAGGACCAAGTGCATACAGCCTCTCAGTTCACTTACACACATCAGAACAAGCTTCTATGCTCATACAAACAATCCTCAATTTACACATGTGTCCCCATTGCCACTCCCACCTTCCTACAAAACATGAAAAGTTATTCCACAAGCATCTTCATCTGATATACACCTACCACTTACTGCATCTTCTGTAGGTTTCCTCTTCTTGTACCTTCAGCTATATCACCATATATCTTCCACATCAACCATCATTTGCCATGCATTCTTCACGGCAATGCCATCCTAAATCACTTTCATCACTACACATTTCTCAACTACTTTCTTCACACAACATCTCACATCTTCACAGTTTATTCCATCTGTTTTTCTAATTCCAACAATACTTTGCAAGTTATCCATATCTAATGGCTTCACTCTTTACCTAAAAAGACTATTTCATATACATACATCAAAACAGGGAAAGCTCTATAAAAGAAAATCTTCTTATGACTGTACCTAAAAGGAATCATTCTTATCCACAACATATTTCAATGTACTTTAGATTTTTTCCCATGCATAACTACAGTCAATTTCAGCTTTTCTACTACCATCCTTACTGATTACCACTCCTAGAAAGCTAAATTGCAAAAGTAAAGGGGAACACCAGCTTGATGAAATAAACAAATGTGGATCTAAGGTTTCTGAAAATCAAATCAAATGATTACTATCTAAAATAAAGCCTTCATGCATCAACTTTTTATTTGCAGAATAATCCTGTTACTCGCTTATGGTGCAGATACTGTATGTCTGGCAACATAATGCTGTACAGTCTTAGAAGTCATGATTAGCTGCCTCACTTACCCAGTGGTACTGAGAGCATTCAGTGAGATTTCTACAATCTCTGTTCAGCGTGATATATTTCCTATTCCAGAAACTTATCATGGGTCCTAAGAAGTTGATCCAGGAACACAATGCCTATATTTTTGCTTGGAGGCAAGAAAATACATCTGCATATGAGGTGTCAGGGCATACTAGCAGGGCCAAGTTCACCATCAAGACAAGTTTTCTAGGAGTGTAAACCCACTGTCAAACTGGAAGTCTGGGTACTTGCAGTTTCAATTGTATCTGAATTCTTCACTCTTTTACTGGCATTTCTGTTTCTACCAATGGCTCTTAATTCTTCATTCCATCTTAGTGATTTCCACATTCAGTTTCATGTTTAATTTCTTTAATTTCAACCATAGACCTTAACTGTGTCCGGACTTAAAGCTATCCAATTTATACTACATTTTTATGATTATATGATATCTTTATTATTATTATTAGCATTTGTAATATAGTTCCATCTTATTTGCATTTATAAGATATATAGTAATTACTGGAAATCTGAGAAATGTGTCATTTGCAAAGCAATGGTGTGTATACAGGAAGCTTTATCCATCATTATGCAAAGTAATTTTTCAAGTGCTATACTGTACTGTATAGTCGAATGCAATATGGATAAAGTATAAAAGCCAGTTCATTGTCAGGATCAGGAGAAAAGGTGGAAGATAGGAGTATAAGCAAGAGGTTCTGTAGAACATCCTCTTGTACTGCAGCAGAAGATAGAAATGATACACAACTGATCATCTGTTGCATCTTTGCATGCTTAAATGGAATAAGATTTATGTGGCTGACTACAAAGTAGAACTCCACTGTAAATGTTGCAAAATAAATGGGTCATAAGTGATAAGAGGGAGGCCTAAATATGGCCCACCTATTTTCTAAAGTTCTTTTACCTCAGCAGCAGCAGTTCTATAAGTGACTATGAACAATAGGTGTACTACTATACAACTTCATTCTGATTACATGCTCTGGTAACAAAATCTGTCACTTAAAGTGTAAGTGAATTTGTAACAAACCCCAAACAACATACCTCTTTCTTTCCTCTATCTTGCTTTTTATCAGATTTTTCCTTATCAGACTTTCTATTTTTTTCTGGTTTTACTCCACTAAGTACTTGCTGAACAGCAGTAGAGGAATCAATCTGAAATTAAGGAGAGTATGAACATGATAAGAGAAAAAATATGAACATGTGAAAAATGTTCTAAACAAATTTAGTATAAAACTGAGTTGCCTTGCTGAGAAGATAAAAGGGGAAAAAAATATTAATAAATCAAGCTATTTCTCTTCGAGCTATAATATGACAATAGCCCATAAATCTGATATTCTTTAACTGGTGCACTACGAGCTATGAGAGAATCTCCATGATCCCCATGGGTTTGATACCATCAGAGGCTCCTAACCATCAAGATATCATGGAGATTCATAGCTTGCAAGATAAACAGACTCTAGAGAGAAATATCCCACATGATGTCCTCTCATTATACACTTATGGCTACAAACCCATTCAAGTTACTTAAGAATACTTTCAAAATATTTAGCATTAGACTGTCATTATCACTCTGTTACACTTGTGCTCTGCTTCAACTACTTCTTAATGTGTTCTATCAATACTACAGTTCAAACCTGTGTTATCATTATTGCACAGCACATATTTATATATGAACACATTCATGATCTATATCAGTGAATTTTGGGTAGATATAACTGTGACAATTGGTACAGTATCAATGTGTTAGGGAAACAGAGTCTACCTCTTTGCTACTGAAATTGCACACTGAGGCTGGGAGATTTTGATCATAATGACAAGGTAATATGTCAAGATATTGTAAGCATGTTAAGGATTTGGACAAATATTCAAATAACATTTCTCTGAAAGCAGCACATGAGCTAACTTCAAGTAAGCAACAAATTATTAATGAATCAACATTGCTAAGCAAAATAAGAACCAAATCATTAACTTATATATACGAAAACCTACATTCTGTGCAACCGCCCGTGCCAAAGCCTGAAGCCATTCGTTGGTCTTGTCTGCTTCATGGCCAGCTACAATCTTACTTGGTCGTACTGCCAAGTTCTCCCCAGTTGCTAAAACTAAGAAAAATAATCAATTAATCAATGTTTCTAAATCAATGAGATTAAAACAGCAAAAATAAGAATGTACTCATAAACACATGAATAATATACAGTTGTTTAAATAGCCCCAGAACCCCATTTAAAGGACTCCTGTAGCTCTGAGGCTGTTCTTCACACAAGAGAAGGAAGATGTCAATGATACTGTACTCCTTTCCATTCACAAATGAGTAAACAATTTACTGAAGGTGACAATTTACTAAAGGTTAATCTAGTTAACAGGGCTGATATTAATCTGTTAAAAAATCTGTGGCACTAAGATTAATCTGAGAGGTATCATTCTGATTTGACAAGTTTACTTGCCTGTCTACACTAGTTTTCAAGAACTTTCCCAGCCTTGGATGAATCCACCTTTCCTATTAAGCTGCTGTTGTTACATCAAAGTTCTGACTTATGATCACTGAGTTTTTCTCCATAAACTAAAGAACATCACCTGTGGACCTTTTGAGTTTTTGCTATTATTTCTATAAATGAAGACTTATTCACACTAAAAGAAAAAAAGGCAAAAGCATATGGGGCTCAGTCTGTTCTTTCTGCTTCTACAAATAATGGAGACTTACTTGTTGCATCTATGCATTTTTGCAAGAAGGCTACTTTAGCTTCCTTATCCTTTATATTTTGAGAACTAAGCTCTTCATCACTAAAGAGACCAGAGAGAAATCCAGTCTCACATATAATCTGAAAAAAAAACGCTTTTATTACACATCAAAACAGAATACACTGACATAATCCAGTGAGAAAAATCACTTCACACCAGCCATATTCAAATAATATAAGTAAATACTTTTCCTATGCATTTATATATTCTTTAAATCCAGCTCCTATGCTTAGCCTGGCCCTTAGGGTAACAATTTTTTTCCACCAGCAAATCTTTCTTTTCTTTACACTTGACCCTACTTTGCCGCATCCAGAACTATTACATGCAGAATTACTAATATCATAAATAACATATATAATTAAGTGTTAATGACCTTCGATTCTGTCTAAGACTACACTTATTCACTGAAATGGAAATAGCAACAGACCACTGGGTCCTTTCGAGGCAGTCTGTGACAGTGTAAACGGTCAAAAACAACAACACAGAGCAAGAATGCAAGGAGGTGACTAGAGAGAAATACCTATAACCATTATACGAAACTAAGTAGTTGCAAATAACACCAGTCGTGGACTTAAAGCAAGACAGTTGTCAAGCCTATTTCAAATATACCTCAAGTGTTGCTTTGAAATCCTCTAAATGCTAACTCATTCCACATAATAAAACTCAGATCAATTTCATGAGTCAATACGTTACTTCTAAGGAACCTACAACATAAAGCTTTATCCACAATAGTATTCATTTAAAGTCTCTAGCTTATTCAATACTTACCGCATTGACAATGTCATGTAAGAATCGAAAAGGAGGCTTGTTTAACAACTTGTCTGTAAGAGGTGGTTTTTTAATATATTTCCCAAGTTCCTCTTGAGTCCTTTTGAGTACTTCTGGGCTCACAGCAGTACTCATATTTTTCAGTGCCTAAAGTATATATATACGCCACACATTCCCCACAGTATATCTATCTACATATATACAAGTCACGCTGTCCTCTGCAACATTTGGATCCTACAAGCTCCCAAGTTTTGTTTTGGTATTCATCGACACTAAAAATGCCATCACATGGATCATGGACATTTGTAAGAAAACATAAAAACATCGGTAATACTACAAAAGTATACGAAAATTTGGGTTTGAATTTATCTATCAAGTCTAAAGCGAATTTACTTCGCTTTTTCTCCCATTGTCATGACGTTTATTAAAGCTGGTTACCCTGGCAACGTACAGTAAACAAACATGTTTCGTGGAAATAGGGAGGCCATATGTAAGGAATTTGCGTGTATGATCTATGAAAAGTTGAAAATATACCAATATTCCAATAAAGCGCACACAGAAATTCAGGAGGAAGAGGGCAAAAGCTAACAAAGTCAAGATTCTCTGCATTGAGTGGTGGGGTTTAGTGCCAGGCCTTAGTCTGGCTCGAGGATCTGTCTTGGAAGCGGCATGTTCCCTTTTTCTCCTCGCAGGTTTACATGTTATCAACCTATACACAGTCATTGGGAAATATCTTCATGTCTATACAATTAACATAAGTATGGAATAAGGAAGTAACTGTTCCATTTTATACAGGAGAGTAAGAGTGTTTGTAGGAAGAGAGGAATGTGGGTCCATAGCACATATAACCAGGTGTATGGTCAAGATTGTGACTGTTAAAACAGGTTAGTGAACACCTCGTTGGTAAAGAATTAACTTAGTTTTAGGAGTAGAGAAGATTGCATGTAGATCAGATTTTCGAAGTAGGAGAGAAAGCTTTAGGGAAAAAGTTGATGCAACATTTATCGATTTGCATTGAACAAGAAAGCACTTTAGGAAGTGTTGAATCACTTTTGTACAAAATCTTTTATGATGAAAGTAATACATGTACGAGCAATGTTAGCAAAGGAGTCGCTTTGGGCTCCGCACTTTTAAGTCTGAAAGCCAGCATTCAAAGGCTGTGAATGTAATATGTACGTCGAAATAAGCAGATCAATTATTGGCTTCTCATCGGTGAACACACGATAAGACAAATCATTGTCACGAAAATAACACGGGTAACAACGTCGACCGAGAAGTCGCTTTCGTTGAAAGGCCTTCTTTAAGTCTGTCCTACTCTCATTACTATGCATCTCATTGGGATGAATTTGAAAGGCCTTCTTTTACTCTGTCCTACTCTCATTACTATGCATCTCATTGGGATGAACTTGATAAGGCATGTGTCAGACCAACTCTTTAGAGTTTAGGTTTCACATTTGAGTTTGTCTCGTTCCACACAGGGCGTTTCAAAAGTGAACAATATTTGATAGCCAGTAGAATATTGTTACAATCTTCATATTCATTGTAAGATGATGATTGTTATTATCCTAACACATAGTTCCTCCTTAAAGGTGTTAACAGTAGTTCTGTCTAAAAACAAGTAGGATCTAAAAGTTTGAATGTAAGGTATAAGTAACCTGGTTCAGTGTAAGCTGAAACTATGAGTGTTACCCGTGAAAGAAACCTGTATCAAAGAAAATGGAAAGGATCATTCATAGAAAATAGCTCTCTATTATCCGCAAACCCTTTTAACCCACAAGTTATGTTGCAGGGGAGTACATGAAGGGCGTCGATATATGGTAACATACATCCAAATCTACAGAATGTTGTAGAAAGGATCTTTCACGCATTTGCTAACTCCTCCACAACATTCTAAACCCTTTTAAAAGAAATATGATTATCCTGACCTTTTCATAACAATAAAGCACTTTCCCCCCCACAAACATGTCTAAAGATATACAATTAAATTCTTCATATGCAACCATCTATATTTTCCAAAACACCCCAACCTCTCGACATCTATCCTGATATTTCAATGTAACAATACTAATCCACTCACGGTCATCCTGACAACTTTCGAAGTTTTTCCTTTTTCTGAATTTTCCAGGATTGATTTTACTCTTCTACAGCTCCTCTCATTATTTCTGCATTCTTACACTCAGTATATTTTGACTGAGACAATAATATCCGGTATATCCTACTCGAGAACGAGAACACAATGATATTAGCTGACTTTTCTAATCAAATGTGCCAGTATTCAACTCAGTGTTACTCGATATTACAAGTTCTGCAGAGGGTCCAAAGGAATGGAACGATAAGGGTGCCAAGATGGAATGAAATGAGCTACGGAGATAAGGCTGGAAAGCCCTAAGTCTGTCCACACTGGAATGAAAAGGGAAAAACTGGGAAGACAAAAGCTTCATATCAGAGGAGAGTCCAGAAGAAAAGGGGGGGGGGGAGCTGGAGTCCAGAACAGGAGGGGAGCAACTGGAGTCCAGAACAGGAGGGGAGCAACTAGAGTCCAGAACAGAAGGGGAGCAACTGGAGTCCAGAACAGAAGGGGAGCAACTGGAGTCCAGAACAGGAGGGGAGCAACTGGAGTCCAGAACAGGAGGGGAGCAACTGGAGTCCAGAACAGGAGTGGAGCAACTAGAGTCCAGAACAGAAGGGGAGCAACTGGAGTCCAGAACAGGAGGGGAGCAACTAGAGTCCAGAACAGAAGGGGAGCAACTGGAGTCCAGAACAGGAGGGGAGCAACTGGAGTCCAGAACAGGAGGGGAGCAACTGGAGTCTAGAACAGGAGGGGAGCAACTGGAGTCCAGAACAGGAGTGGAGCAACTAGAGTCCAGAACAGAAGGGGAGCAACTGGAGTCCAGAACAGGAGGGGAGCAACTGGAGTCCAGAACAGGAGGGGAGCAACTGGAGTCCAGAACAGGAGGGGAGCAACTGGAGTCCAGAACAGGAGGGGAGCAACTGGAGTCTAGAAGAGGAGGGGAGCAACTGGAGTCTAGAAGAGGAGGGCGCAAGTGGAAGTTTGGCTAGAGAAGCGTAAAGGAGGAGAAACCTTTTCTCCAGCAATAAAGTTGTGGCCTTGCTTGTCGAGATCAACGTATAGTGTCTCAAGTGAAACTGACGTACGAAGCACTTTTATAAGTGTGCAAGTCCATGTCTCACTCCAACACACTGGGCATGGGTTGAGGAACGTGTGTGAATGATGTTACGGAAGCTGTAGGTATATCTACTACCCCATTAAAATAGGGGATTGGAGTGATGAATGAGAGAGAGAGAGAGAGAGAGAGAGAGAGAGAGAGAGAGAGAGAGAGAGAGAGAGAGAGAGAGAGAGAGAGAATAACCATTCTCTTCTTCTGTCTTGCCTATGGACACTCTTACCATAGTCATTTCAATAGATGCTTGAAAAGGAGAAAGAAAAATAGATAAATAATCTGCTCTGAGCTGGAAATCATGCAAGGGAGATATATAGCTCTTGCCCCACTGGATCTACAAGCAGTGTCCTCCCATAATTCTCGTCTCCAGTTCGGGCAGACGACAACGTTACTGTAGGTGGGGCAAGCATCGCCTCCTCCCAAGGGGAAGGCTGTGTCTTATATGCCCTCCACCTTCGGAGGATTAAAGAATCTGAGCTACCAGAAAAATATAGGGCCAAAGTTTTTCAGTCATTTGCATAGCATTACCATGATGGCGTGGCATTACGCTGGTGTTCTGAAGAGCATCGTAAGATGACCAAAGACCATGACAAAGTGTATTTCTTTTCTTCATTTTCTTTTTCTTGGCCTTCGTTTTCTAAGGACGTTGTCTCGTCCCTACGTAATGGACGCGTCTCTTCCGATCTCCGAACGAGAAAGTGTATGCGGTATTCATCACGTATGATTCTCTCTCTCTCTCTCTCTCTCTCTCTCTCTCTCTATATATATATATATATATATATATATATATATATATATATATATATATATATATATAGATATATGGCGTCCTAGCTACGTCTCTTCGTTGTATATCATCTGACTGACATATATCTTTCTTATATCACCTCTGATGTGATTATTACACGAAAGTGCACTTGGGAACCATCGTGTTTCACTTCCCCGTGGGCTTATAGGAACACATACAAACGCACACACACAGACACACACACACACACACACACACACACACACACACACATATATATATATATATATATATATATATATATATATATATATATATATATATATATATATATATATATATCTTCATGTAGAGTACACTGGTCTACTTATGATGCACCGCCAGTATTACTATTAAAATATTCTGGCTCAGTCACTCGCGGCAATGCCTATTAATATACGCAGCTAAAACTGTCAAACATATTTTGTAAACAATTATGGAAACATTGTTAGCAAGTACTACATAACAACGACCCTCGCAACCGCTGTTTGTCGTCCTCCATCATATATGTATATATATATTTTTCTTTTTTCATACTATTCGCCATTTCCCGCGTTAGCGAGGTAGCGTCAAGAACAGAGGACTGAGCCTTTGAGGGATTATATATATATATATATATATATATATATATATATATATATATATATATATATATATATATATATATATATACATATTGGAAAGGATCACAATTTTGCGCGTGATCAAGATATTCCTATGAGTCCACGGGGAAAATGAAACACGAAAAGTTCCCAAGTGCACTTTCGTGTAATAATCACATCATCAGGGGAGACACAAGAGAGAAATATAACCGTCATGTTTTGGACAATCACATGTTTACCAAATGGCATCCTAGCTTCGTCTCTTCGATGTATATCAACTGACTGTTATATTTCTCTCTTGTGTCTCCTCTGATGATGTGATTATTACACGAAAGTGCACTTGGGAACTTTTCGTGTTTCATTTTCCCCGTGGACTCATAGGAATATATATATATATATATATATATATATATATATATATATATATATATATATATATATATATATACATATATATATATATATACACTGTCTTTACTCCTATGTATGTATGAACGTACACCCTAGGGTATGCCAGGTGTGTGTGTGTGTGTGTGTGTGTGTGTGTGTGTGTGTACTATGCACTGGGTAAATTTTCCAATTTAAGTATACGACACGATCAAAGTGATGCTTCCCTTGACGGTGCGGGACGGGAAACGCGTTTCCTACGCGACGATTTTTAATTACGTACTTGCGAGAGCCAAACGCATTCATCACGGCTTCATTTCGCAGTGTCGGATTGGATGGCGGGTGGGGAGGGAGGGAGATAGATATCACGGAACGCCGCGTCCAAAAATGTTGATATGGACGAGTCCCCCCCCCCAAAAAAAAAATTATCGCCAGCTGGGGGAAATGTTTGCGTATCACAAAATGCGTTTTAGGGAGAAGCTGGTTATGCAAGACTCTGGGGTCATCATAAAGCCTTGAGGAAGCGCGGGAGCCTGCGGGATCCACAGGAGTCTAGGGGAGCCACAGGGGCCTGGGAGAGCCACAGGAACCTGGGAGAGCAACAGGAGCCTGGGGGGAGCCACAGGAGCCTGGGGAGAACCACAGGAGCCTGGGGGACCACAGGAGCCTGGGGAAGCCATAGCAACCTTGAGAGAACACTAGAATCAGGAAAGACCATAAGAGCCTGGAAGGAACAAAAGAACTTTGAGTAAATCACAAGAAACTGGAAGGACCCCAAGAGCCTGGAGGGACTAACTGAGTCTGGAGGGACCTCCAGTGCCTGGAGGGACTACAAGAACCTGGAAGGAACAAAAGGTACTGGAGGAACCACAAGAACCTTGAGGGAACACAAGAGCCTGAAAGGACCAACAGAACCTGGAGGAGCCACAAGAACCTGGAGAAACCACAAGAGCCTGAAAGGACCACAAGATCCTGGAAGGACCACAAGATCCTGGAGAGAACACAAGAACCTGGAGGGAACCACAAGAACCTGGAGGAGCCACAAGAACCTGGAGGAGCCACAAGAACCTGGAGGAGCCACAAGAACCTGGAGGAAACACAAGAACCTGGAGGAACCACAAGAACCTGGAGGAGCCACAAGAACCTGGAGGAGCCACAAGAACCTGGAGGAGCCACAAGAACCTGGAGAAGCCACAAGAGCCTGGAAAGGACCACAAGATCCTGGAAGGACCACAAGAACCTGGAGGAACCATAGCCAAGGATTACTTGCATTTAAAAAGAAGTTCCTTTTGGCAATATTTTGTTCTTTTTAACAAGCACTGACAACAGTTTGGTGAAGCGAACACATTTTTACTCGACAGCAGCCACCACTCAGCTTCCCACACTAAATCAATCATGTCCCCAACTGCCTTAAGATATCTCTTGAACCCATCTACACAAATTGCCTTATTGCAGCCCTTTAAAACGCAATACCCTAAAAAAAGAAATAATCTTTCCTTTTGCTTTAAATTTCTCGAGCTACTTATACAACCTGCTTCAGTTTGGCCCTTTCCAATGGCTCGTTCTACTTTACTGAACTGATTCAATAAATCTCCAACATCATCTCTCAGTCTGCCTCAAGTCCATCCTCCTCAACTGCCCTAAATAAACTCTCCCAGCTAGTCTTTTCCACGAACCTTCCTCCCTGGTTTGTGCTCCTCTGGCCCTACACGAGAGGGGCGGCCATGCATCCTCGGTCTTGGGATATAAAACGCATGAGGGTAAACTCCCTGGGTCAACAATCAGGAAGATCATATTTGGCAACTTTCCTCTCCACAACTTCCAAGAGTCTCCGGGTTCCCTGACCCGACCACCGAACCTCCTCCATCCCACCGCCCGAGCCAGTAGTTGTGGGTGCTGGTCTGTCCCTCTCTCAGCCAGTGCAACTATAATGCTCTCAGCCAGTGCAACTATAATGCTCTTAGCCAGTGCAACTATAATGCTCTCAGCTGGTACAACTATAATGCTCTTAGCCAGTGCAACTATAATGCTCTTAGCCAGTGCAACTATAATGCTCTCAGCCAGTGCAACTATAATGCTCTCAGCCAGTGCAACTATAATGCTCTCAGCCAGTGCAAATATAATCTTTTCAGCTGGTTCGACTATGTTCGAAACGGTCCATCACATCCGTGGATCCATTCCAGGCTCGTAAGAAAAAGGGGGCACTTGGCATTGTCTCATTTCCCGACTGGAATCTAAGTTCCTTTTATCTTAATGCGGTGAACTCATACGACGATTCTGCTTTGCTCCGTTTCTTTACATTTGAGAACAACACACATTCGACCCTGTGGTATTTCCAACGGGTAGTGTAGTGTGGTCACAATATGCCAAGGTTTAACAGTCCTTCTCATGATTTTGCAATAGGAGAAGCCGAAATCTCAGGGGAGTGTCGCAGAGAGAGATTTCACTGACACTGCTGTGCTGTGTGGTCACACCACGAGTCTCACACTCACACTGCTGTGTTGTGTGGTCACACCACGAGCCTCACACTCACACTGACGTGTTGTGTGGTCACACCACAAGCCTCACATTCACGCTGCTGTGTTGTGTGGTCACACCACGAGTCTCACATTCACAGTGTTGGGTTGTGAGGTCACACCAAGAGCCTCACACTCACACTGCTGTGTTGTGTGGTCACACCACGAGTCTCACACTCACACTGCTGTGTTGTGTGGTCACACCACGGGCCTCACATTCACACTGCTGTGTTGCGCAATGTCACTAGCATCTGCACAGTTCTGCGCACCGTCGAGCCACCTCGACATCACACACACGTCAACATGGTCTTTAGGTTACGATCTCTTCCTCCGCCATAACCCTTCGTCTGCAGCTGTGCGAGGACGGATGGTGGAGTAGTGTTGAGGAGGCGGTGAGCGCGAGGCATCAACACCTGAGGCGAAGGGAGGGTCAGTTCCAGCTGGCCTCTCGTGAAGCTTTTGACGGGGTGGGGGAATCATGAGCCATGTCTGGTGGCGTGGCTCAGGATGATGTGGTGCAGAGAGAGGAGAGGAGACCCGTTGTGTGGTGGGGGTGGTGTGTGGTGTGTGTGTGTGTGTGTGTGTGTGTGTGTGTGTGTGTGTAATCAGTCCTGTGTTGATGTCTGTTTCTAATGTTAGCTGAGACGGCATGGGCAACTGAAGGCCCCTAATCAAGGCCATCTCGTGAACGCTATATATATTCATATACCCTATAGCGTGAGCCAGGTACCCGTATTATCGACCAACCTTTAGACATGGATTATATATACCCTATAGCGTGAGCCAGGTACCCGTATCATCGACCAACCTTTAGACATGGATGAACACATGGGTTGACTGTGGACCGATTGCCGTAACCAGGGTTCAAACCTTTGCTCTCGACCCTGGGCGGCCCGTGTATGCGTCACGGTCAGGCACGCTAATCGCTACACCACAGTGTATAACGCTGTAGTTTGACTTGCATTGTAGGGTGATAGAGGATTGCATAGAGGTGTGGTGGATTTCTAACTTGTAGCGTGGCTGTGTCTTGTGTTCTTGTGTTGTGGTGTGAAGCGATTTGATGGTATTCTGCACTTCTGTGGTTGGGTGTTGTTGGGTGTAATGTGTAAACTTATTTCCGTATCTCTATGACTCACGATGGTAGCACAATCCCTCATTATCCTACGTTACTATTGAGTTTTGCAGGGGTCGACTGTCCGTAAACTCAGTTCAGCCCATAGCCAAAGCTTCGCCCCCCATATACCACCAACGCTTTAATTCTTTCTATCCCAAACACGCCTGAATGTTCAGGCCTTCGTCAACTCCTGTCAACTCCACGGTCTAACCCCAGGTGTCCTGATGAACGGGTTCTTAGAGAGAGAGAGAGAGAGAGAGAGAGAGAGAGAGAGAGAGAGAGAGAGAGAGAGAGAGAGAGAGAGAGAGAGAGAACCCAGCCCACCCTTCCTCCTCAAGTCCAATGCGTGACTTCTCACTGGACCAATACCCATTACTGTAATTGCTGCAGAGGTACCTGTGTGGTGGCGACCCGCGACCTCCCCCCCCACATCACGCTCAGGTTTACATCTGCATCAATGAAATGACCCGGGCCTGTAGTTGCCTGTCTCTGTCTCTACCCTAACTCGAGTATGTCTGTTTTAATTGTCTCTTTATATCCCTCCCTGTCAGTCTGGTAAACATTTCTATTTGCCTTTCTTGTCAACTGTTTCTCTAAACCACTATCTGTTTGTCTCTTCTTCTTTCCCAATTATATTTTTTGGGTATATATATATATATATATATATATATATATATATATATATATATATATATATATATATATATATATATATATATTTTTTTTTTATTTTTTTTATTATACTTTGTCGCTGTCTCCCGCGTTTGCGAGGTAGCGCAAGGAAACAGACGAAAGAAATGGCCCAACCCCCCCCCCCCCCCATACACATGTATATACATACGTCCACACACGCAAATATACATACCTACACAGCTTTCCATGGTTTACCCCAGACGCTTCACATGCCTTGATTCAATCCACTGACAGCACGTCAACCCCGGTATACCACATCGCTCCAATTCACTCTATTCCTTGCCCTCCTTTCACCCTCCTGCATGTTCAGGCCCCGATCACACAAAATCTTTTTCACTCCATCTTTCCACCTCCAATTTGGTCTCCCTCTTCTCCTCGTTCCCTCCACCTCCGACACATATTCTCTTGGTCAATCTTTCCTCACTCATTCTCTCCATGTGCCCAAACCACTTCAAAACACCCTCTTCTGCTCTCTCAACCACGCTCTTTTTATTTCCACACATCTCTCTTACCCTTACGTTACTCACTCGATCAAACCACCTCACACCACACATTGTCCTCAAACATCTCATTTCCAGCACATCCATCCTCCTGCGCACAACTCTATCCATAACCCACGCCTCGCAACCATACAACATTGTTGGAACCACTATATACAAGTAATCAAAGAAGAGACTTAAACCTTATAACTCATCGATCTTCAACGTACACAAGAGATACATTCAAATACTGAGACAACCTCCGTATCTCAGTGCCATGTTCTACAACAGGGTAGCGTTATAATGTTCTGCTTATGATAATCTGTGCATGATGATAATGGCTTTGAACAAACACATGTCATCTCAGTCTGTATGAACGTTTGCTTTCAGCTGAATCCCTGCATTTCTTGCTTTCACAGTCGGTGCCTGCAGGCGTGAGGTATACATCACAGTTAATTAACAGCTGTCAGGCAAGACCTCAGAGTAATTACGTATATATGTTGAAGTTCACCACAGTCTCAATTGCAGGCGTCGGAGTCCGAGGTGGACGGGAGGGTATCGGACCATCACTACGTCTTAATGATATCTACAAGCTATTTCGATGCCAAACTTGTGCTATACGTAGGCTTATTCCGCCTGTATTTGCAGCAGGAGAAGCAAGAACAAAATGGTTTGATACTGGTAGCGTTACTACCGCCCAGACTTGGTATATTCCATAACAAATGTCATTTAGATCAAGGAGAAGGTCGGGGAGAACTGCATTCCGTTTCCTCGTTAGCGCAAGACAAAGGTCGAGGTGCCATATGACATGGGCCCCGTGTCGGTCAGAGACC
The DNA here is from genome assembly GCF_036320965.1 of Panulirus ornatus. Taxonomy (NCBI): domain Eukaryota; kingdom Metazoa; phylum Arthropoda; class Malacostraca; order Decapoda; family Palinuridae; genus Panulirus; species Panulirus ornatus. The sequence goes on from NC_092251.1 coordinate 9,021,487, forward strand.
AGGATAGTCCTACAACACGAACCTCCTTATGCCGTATCGAAGCCTAAGTAGTGACCTGTGAGAAGCGAACGAACACCATGTGTCTTCTGATGCCCAGAAATTCAGTGGTAGCAAGATCCTTCTATCACAGAGAATGGACTCTTGTTGTCTGTGAGACTCGTCTGAAGATTCTGGTGAACGCTACTGGTGGCTTGAAGTACACAGCCTTTGTAATGGGAACATTTTTGTCCGCCAACTTTATATCTCCCTTTTTCTTCCCGTATGTCAAGTCCTTCAGTCTTGGAGATGTCCAGTCTGTTGTCAAGAGGTGCTTATACGCTGACGTCCTACATTCAGCACTCGTATTCCTAAGAATGATAGAGTATGGTGTTGAAAACTATATATAGGCTGGGATTGTCTCGGTCTCCAACAATATTTAGGCTTTCAGAACCTTCATCCATCTGTGAATTCGGAGGACTGTCACCTTTTCGTCCCCCATAGTGGGTATACCCTACCACTAGCCTGGTCTGATATGCTTTTGTTTCTGCCGTAATCTACTTTCGAAGCCTTTATAGGAAAGTCTTGGGGTGTGGTACCAGCAAAGCAAGCAGATCCTCCTCCCATCACATGCAAGGCTCCCTCTAAGCTCCTTATCTCAGATAAAGGACCAGGATTCAAGGGTTATATAAAACGTGCGCTTAAGGGTAAGATACACTATTATAAGGATCGTATAGACGTGCTCAAGGGTGTACAATACACAGTCATAATACATCTGCCCAGTGGATATTAGCAATGATGATGTAGTAGATCGTTGAAGCTATGTAGAACTTTCCGCCGCCCTTATGAACAACTGTTCTATCAGAACGGTTGTTTCCGTCGGCACTAGGGCTTTGGTCATATGTTCTGCCGCGTTTCACATCGAAGGGTTATCAATTGCCCTCACAGTGGAATATTTCATGTGGAGTTTATCTGTGACGGTCGGTCATACCAAGCGTAATATATGCACCATGGCATAATTTACATAATGAGGCTTTGTGTAGCCCATGACACAAACGTAATAGCCTGGGTATGTAACTGTATATATTACTGAGCCAAAAATTCATATAAAGATATATTGGACGATGGGAGGGAGGGATGGATGGATGGAGGGAGGGAGGGAGGGAGGGAGGGAGGGAGGGAGGGAAGACAAGGGGACTCTGGTCTGGTCTGGGCAAAGCCCCCTTTTCATACTGTTAATTAAAACCTTCTTTTCATTCTGTACCCATTTATAGGAGTTTCATTTTCATCCTATATCCATCTATGTTATCTTGTTTTTCATTCTATGCTCACCTTGAGGATTTTTTTTCCATTCTATACCCATTGATGGGATTTTCTTTATCATTCTACAACACTTCATGGCCTAAAACTCATTCTCTCTCATTATTTTGTTCATGAATCTCTAACTTACTTCTATGGCAGAATAACTGGAAATTTTCCAAGAGAAAGGAAGCTCAGCTACAATCCACGCGAAAAGGGGGAGTAAGAGACTATTCCAGTGCCTTAGAAAGTAGTGGGAACAATGGCATTATGTGTTCAGTTGTCACACTTAATAGTACCATCGTGACATGATAGTGTCTGTTGGCCTTCACAATGATAATGTAACACGCTTTAGAAAAACACACACACACACACACACACACACACACACACACACACACACACACACACACACACACAGAATCAACTATAATATTCCACTTACACCAATACACCACGATTTTATACCCAATCCCTCCGCTGCCACTCTGCACACCAACCTCACACAACACATCCTGGATGGTTTCAACGAGCGACAGGGTCCCCTTCCCGCACAGTTGAAGTGGCAATGGTCACCGACAGCTTTTGGACACCGTACCCCTGAGACGCCTCTGCACAGAATACAGTTGATAACCAACCAGGCAAATAACACAATAATTGTTAGCCAACTTCTTCACAGCTGACCAGGAGCTAGAAGTCATTAGAAAAGGCTTTATTTCCTTAATATTCAAGTACTGCAAGGGCGTCCACAAGTGACCAGTACTTGCCTCAACCCTCCTCAAAATCTGCTCCACACTTGATCCTCCCATTACACTCTGCCAACTCACAGTGTGAGACACCTGACTCTTCTCTCTCATAAGCAGCTCTACTCACAATCACATCCCAGAACCCTAACATCTCCCCGGAAAAGCAACAACAACAACAAACAAACAAACAAAAACACGAGGGCACGGTGACATGAAAGTATGCTTCATATTCAGTCCAGTCCAGAGGGGCTTATGTGCCTCCGACCTCTCTCTGGAGTGGCCTTTCCTCCTCTTCCCTCCACCTCCCTTCCCTTCCACCCCTTCCAAACCCCCTCCCTCACCCCCAACTCAAGTCGCCGTTGGATTAAAAGTCATGTATCTTGCTCAAGTTTGGCGGGAGAACATTCTTCTTGCTCGTCTTGCATGCCTAATTTTGGGAGAGGGAGGGAGGGAGGGTTAGAATCTCGACGTCCAAGGAACCAGCGGGAAATTCCGGCAACTCATACGCTTTGATGTGGCAGTTCCACAAGCGGAACTTTGGCAGGAGGAGAGGAGGAGACAAGTTTAGTCGTTGTCATAGGTATAAAAAAAAAAGGAGAAGAAGAAGAAAAAAAAGGAGGATGGGGGATGGGAAGCTCGACGATGAGATTTGGAAACTTCGTAGATGAAAAATCTAATTTCGCATTCGCTCAGTGTCGTTAGAATCTGCAGGAGTTAAATGCAATCAGCGAAAAATCTATTAATGCATATCTCTCTTGAAGTCGAGCTCAGCGGGGAATATATGTAGGATCGTGGACGATGGGCGATGCATGCCTCTGGTAGTCACAACGGCGAAGGGTTTCCCTAGCCCGTTCCACATCTTGGTCCCACGCGCCATCATCGTACACGCCCCAGATATGGCACTTTCATAGAAGTAGCATTTTCATTCTCCGTCAAACTGTATAGCCTTACCTACCTATGTCTCCTTTGCTATACATACCCTTACTATGGGGCTCATGCCTCTTCAAAACTGCGCTACATACAGTCAGCAGGGAAGTGTGGACTCCATGGGATGAAATGTTACTCGGTCGAGACCATACTCCTTCTCTCATCGTCCATGGAAGATGATACAACACCGCCGAAGGCGCCTCTTCTCTCGCACCGTACTCAGCTATGGACGGAGTAACACCAGTGTCAGATGAAGGCTGACCATAACATAGAGAATCTAACACCAGTGTCAGATGAAGGCTGACCATAAGATGAAGAATCTAACACCAGTGTCAGATGAAGGCTGACCGTAACATGGAGCATCTAACACCAGTGTCAGCTGAAGGCTGACCATAACTTGAAGCATCTAACACCAGTGTCAGATGAGGGCTGACCATAACGATGGAGCATCTAACACTCTGCCAAGAGTGCCAGATCGATGCACAAAGCCTCCCAGGACCGCGAGACATCGGTTGTGTGGGAGACAAGACTTCGAGGTTCCTGCTAATACCCAGTTACTGCTGTGTGTTCTGGCCCCACTGGACTGATTGCTTTTCTTGCGAGTAAAAATTTTTTTTCTTCTATCTTATTCCATTCACGACAAGTGAGGTTCAAAGAGACACGTCCGCGATGGGTGTTGATATGAATAAACCTGAGTCTATCTCTCTGTCTCTGTCTGTCTGTCTATCTGTCTCTGTCTGTCTGTCTGTCTGTCTCTCTCTCTCTCTCTCTCTCTCTCTCTCTCTCTCTCTCTCTCTCTCTCTCTCTCTCTCTCTCTACGTAAGGAAGCGGGATGAATAGGGGGCCAATTTCACCCACTCGTACAAGCTTTGTACAGCCGTGTGTTGGTGTTGTGGAGCCCGACCGGGACAAAGGGAATCTCTCTCTCTCTCTCTCTCTCTCTCTCTCTTTCTGTGTGTGTGTGTGTGTGTGTGTGTGTGTGTGTGTGTGTGTGTGTGTGTATAACATCCCCCCTTGACACGACCCTTAAAGGTTAGGTCATAAAAAACAAAACACAGGAAGTGACGGGGTTTTAGCCAGACCTATACGCTTCGAAAAATTAGGTCTTTTTTATTCATGGATTTTTCTTTCATATTCCATGAGTTAATATTAATGTATAAACTCTCTTGTGGTTCCGTAATACACAGACATCTTTCCCCAGAGTCGTGGACAAAAACACAAACACACAATAGCCCTGGACTGCGCGCTATTCTAAAAGTCCTCAGAATTCGCTGTACCATTTTCTGTTCTCTTTTGCTTTTTCTCTCCTCTCATTATTTTTTTTTGGTTCTCTGAACCTTAAACTTGATTGGATTTATTCGTATTTGCTGTTCGTCGCTCCTGTGGTGATCTCTATTGGCTTTCCCTTCACCTTGCCTAAGCAACGACTCCAGAAAAGGAACAAATTTGATAAAAGCTCCCCTCCCGTTTTTTAAATTTTCCAAAAGGAACATAGAAGGGGGCCAAGTGAGGATATTCCCTCTAAGGCTCAGTCTTCTGTTCTTAAAGTTTTATCTTTTTTTTTTTTTTTACGAGCGATTTTTTCTTCTTGCATGATTCGGTTGTCAAGTGTTTTTCATTTTGGTTCTTGTGGTATAGGAGATAAGGTTCACCTTGTCTTCAGCTTCACGTGAATTTTCTCTTCTATTCATCATTTTCTTTAGAATTTCCTCATCCAGCTGGCTATGCTGCTGCTGGTGTGTGTGTGTGTGTGTGTGTGTGTGTGTGTGTGTGTGTGTGTGTGTGTGTGTGTGTAAGGTTTGTTTTGGAGGGACTTAATTTCATTAAGAGTGGAAGAATTTTGAGAATCCAGTTATTACTGGGAATTGTGTTGAGCTCAGAATTTCGTGATGGAGGAGGTGGTGCCAAGATGGACAGGTTCTGAGGGAGGGATTCTTGCGGTATTTTCCTATGGTATTGAGTTCATCTTTACCTACGTAGCCACTCACAGTCTACCCTCATCTTCCCGGGTCTGTAGGCTGGCGGTATGGATGGATAACTGTCGGTCTTAATAAATGAGATCACTAAACCTCCAGGTTCTTCCAGGTGCTGAAGTGACGTCCATGGAAAAAGGCACAGGAGGAGATAAAAGGCATTCTATGAAATGCTCTTTGACAGTGTCTGTATCAATCGCCTCGGCCCTCCTACCATCTCCGGAATGGATTCCTAAACTCAAAAAGGGTTCATAAGGATGCCGAGGGGACGTGGAGGGAAGTGGACTGTACCTTTTATATATTCATAACAGGACTAGTTGGTGAAGCCAGGGGAAAAAAATCTAATTCCAGGTGTAGCCCACACCAGATTGAAAGCCAGATTTCGTAAAATTTCCTAACATATTTCGAAAGACAGAGCAACATTCATCAGACATCAGTCTCAGTGTATGATTAAAGTCTTTTAAAAGAATTGGTGATTGGGAGGAAGAAAGAAAGAAAAAAAAAGGGAACCCTCACAAATTCCAGTACTGGAACAGATCCTCAAACATATGGATACGAAGCCCATGTTCTCGTAGAAATCACCTTTCCAGAGTGGAGGCGAAGCCAATATCCTTAGGAAGGACGTGTCTCGAATACCAACATCCTCCACCTAGTTTACGTAGAAGGAGAGAGAGAGAAAAAAAAAAAGAAGAAGAAAGGGTTTAAGGTTTTTCTCGACTGTCTTTCTCTCCCTGTATCTTTCTGTCTGTCTGTGCGATTTTCTCCCTCTCATTTGCCTCATCCCCGACGCCACCAACAGACGCCTCCCAGCCCCACCTCCCTCCATTGTCTGACAATTGCCAATAAAACAGCCTCCCACCTGACGCAGGCAGCACAACACTACATAAGTCACTTGCCCAAGAGACGGGGGGCGGATGGGAACCAGGAACATGTGTTTCGCATCAGATATTGTTAAGGGGGAGGGAGGGGAGAGGGGAACTGGAGGCAGGAGGGAAGGACCTGGGTAGAGCTAAGAGGGAGGAGGGAGAGATGATCGGAGAGGGAGGGATGAAGTGAGGGAGGGAGGAAGTGAGGCATGGGTGAAGACTGACTCAGGGTCTGGAAATGACGACCACAGGGATCACTCAGGGATGATGTTGGGTTACGAGGAGGAGCTCGGAGGTGTGGTAGGTCACGCGAGGAGCAGCTTGTAGGGCAGGTAGAGCCTGTAGGGTAGGTAGAGCCTGTAGGGTAGGTAGAGCCTGTAGGGTAGGTAGAGCCTGTAGTGCAGGTGCAGCCAGCAAAATAGGGAAGACAAGGAAGATGGGGGAAAAAAAAGAAGTTTCATATTTTCCTTTTTCAAAGACGAGCGCACACACGTCCATGGACAAACAAACAAACGAAAAAAAACAGACTCTTAAACGAATGCTCTCTCTCTCTCTCTCTCTCTCTCTCTCTCTCTCTCTCTCTCTCTCTCTCTCTCTCTAACCCCCCCTCACCCACCCACCCACCCACAGACAGAGCTCGTAAGATCAAGCAGGAGTTAACTGACCATTAAGGAGATTCTCTTGTCATGTAACTAATGAGCACTTTGTTGGCAATAGCGCGGGGTGTGTTGGGGGAGGAGGAGAGGAGGTAGGTAGGGAAGGGGAAAGAGGGAGGGGTGGGGAGGGAGCGAGAGCGAGCGAGCGAGCCAGGCGAGAAAGGGAGAGAGAGAGAGAGAGAGAGAGAGAGAGAGAGAGAGAGAGAGAGAGAGAGAGAGAGAGAGAGAGAGAGAGAGCCGGCGGGTAAGTAGAGTACGAAGGCGGGCATGAGAGAGAGAGAGAGAGAGAGAGAGAGAGAGAGAGAGAGAGAGAGAGAGAGAGAGAGAGAGAGAGAGAGAGAGAGAGAGTTTCTTTTTCTGCACTTGTGATACTAACTAGAACGGTCTGATAAACAGACGAGTGACCATAGTGTTGGAGAAGCCGACATGTCTTAGTGTTAGTATGTGTGTATGTGTGTGTGTGTGTGTGTGTGTGTGTGTGTGTCTGAGATGACTGTATGTGGGCCCGTTACTACGAAGGGGCTACTGACTCAGCCCTCGTCTCCCTCTGGGACCTGTGTATGTGTGTGTGGGTGGGTGTGTGTGTGTGTGTCGATGTAGGGAGCAACTGTAGTAACTTTCCAGATCAGCGTTTCTTAATCTGGAGTTCCCTGGAACGTAAGGGCCCTTTAAGCACGCCCTTAAGGGTCCTGCCAGGATCTGTCTTAGATTAGACTTACGTAAGCCTCCTCGCTCATAATTCATAGCCAGAACTCAATTCTGAGATGGGCTGATGGTTGCCACAAAAGTACGTATGAATCTAGAACTTTCCTGCTCCAGAGAGGAGAAAAGATTGGTTGGAGAATATCAGGGTTCCAGAATATACCTTATATTATCTACAGTATTCTCGGACGAGAGAATACTGAAGAATATTGGGATTCTAGTCATACGCATGTGTATAGGGAACCCTGTGCGAACGTAGGGTCAGTAAGTATTCCCATAATAGGAATCTGTTTTCCATTTCTTTGACAGAAGCGCAATAAAATCACATACATACTCTTCCTACTTAACGCATCGTTCTTTTAAGAAAACGTGATCGCTTAACGCATCGTTCTTTTAAGAAAACGTGATAGCTTAAATGTTCGGGTCATTCCACCGATTTTCTTTCAAGATATGAATAAATGACTGGGGGGAATGGTCTTTGAAAATTGATGTAAGACGTTATGGCTATCATAAAGATGAACATATTGCAGGCGCAGGGGAAATCAACACACCCTTGTCTATGCTCATGAGGCACTGTAGGACTGCCCTTCTTACGTGATAGAAACATAGAATGACAAATGAAGATAGCGATTACACAGTGATGCCCTTTGCGAACCTATAGAGTGAGAGATGAGAACCAGGATAAAGCAATGCCTAAGGGAAAGGCGTTAGATGCTGTAAAGTAACAGTTACTCAGTATAAATAAAGGAGAAATCAAAGTGTAGAAGCATTTCACAATATCTTTCAATCCCATATCTTATATATACCTTCAAAGTTAGGCACGAGAGGCGATACTTTCAAAGTAGTTTGCCCAGCTCGAAATGAATAAGATTTCTCCCTTTGAAAAAAGGAATTGTGTGAGCGACTTGTCAAGGGCGCCGCCCTAGGGGCATGAATAACCATCAAGACGTCTCCAGACATTCATGAGGCACCCCAGATACATCAGGCGTATGGAGGTCTCTCGAGACGACTCCAAGCGTATATATGCATATAGGCTTCTAAAAAAAAAGACCCCAGTTGTATACGCATCTCTTAAAATGACCCTAGTTGTATACGCACCTCTTAAAATGACCCCAGTTGTATACGCAGCTCTTAAAATGACCCTAGTTGTATACGCACCTCTTAAAATGACCCCAGTTGTATACGCAGCTCTTGAAATGACCCCAGTTGCATACGCAGCTCTTAAAATGACCCCAGTTGTATACGTACCTCTTAAAATGACCCCAGTTGTATACGGACCTCTTAAAATGACCCTAGTTGTATACGCACCTCTTAAAATGACCCCAGTTGTATACGCACCTCTTGAAATGACACACCAATTAAAATGACTCCAGTTGTGTATACACACCTTTTAAGACTCATCTACGCACCTGAGTCTCTCTCGAGACGACCCTGAGGATACACATATTCCTTAAGGTGACACCAAAACTAGATTTTGCATTTGAGATTCCGCAGACGGTAATATACATATCTTAATCAGACTCTTCGTACTAAAGTAGCACATTAAGGGACCTCTGTTACCACACTGGTCCTCTCCTGTGGAGAACAGGAGTGGAGCATTTTATTCAGCCATTTGCTGGATACCGACAATTCCCGGGTGGGAGATGACAAGACGGTGGGGAAAGGGGAGAGGACAGAGGTGAGGAAGGGGTAGTAGGTCTGTCATGAGGGAGGGGACAGGACAGTGGTGAGGAAGGGTAGGACAGAAGTGAGGAAGGAGAGGACACTGGTGAGGGAGGATAGAGAAGGGAGACAGAGGACGGGACAGAGGAGAAGAAGGAAAGGAGAAAGGTTGGGGAGGACAGGACAGAGGCAAAGGAATGGACAGGACAGAGGTGAGGTACGAAAGAACAGCGGTGAAGAAGAAGAAGAAGAAGAGAAGAAGAAGAAGAAGAAGAAGACGAAAACTAAGGCGTGGAGGGAAAAGAGAGATGAGAATTAGGACTAGGCAGAAAAACAAGGAAAGGCAAAGTAGAAACGAATAGATAAAACAGTCAGAGAACGAAGAAATGGACAGAGCAGAGGCTAAGATGCATAAGACACTGGCAAAGAAGGAGAAGAAGGAGGAGGAGAAGAAGAAGGAGGCAGAGGACAGGGGAGCCTGAAGGAGAGAGAGGTGTGGAGATTTTAGCCTGCCCTGGAGACCGTAAATTAGGTTTGTGTGTAAAAGGCAACGAGGTTGTTCCAGGTCCAGGCTGCCTCGCCCTTCTAACCCTTCCCTCCCCTTGTATCATGAAGACCTCACCTCACCAACACACTCTGCCTCCCTCCCCCAGTACAGTCACCTCATCCCAACCCTCCCTTTCCTTCCCCAGTATTATGAGGACCTCACCCCAACCCTTCCTCCCTCCCACGGTATTATGAGGACCTCAACCCAACCCTTCCTCCCTCCCTCGATATTATGAGGACCTTAACCCATCCCTCGCTCCCTCTCTCTGTCCCCCAGCATCATGAGGACCTCAACCCAACCCTTCCTCCCTCCCTCGATATTATGAGGACTTCAACCCATCCCTCACTCCCTCCCTCTGTCCCCCAGCATCATGAGGACCTCAACCCAACCCTTCCTCCCTCCCACGGTATTATGAGGACCTCAACCCATCCCTCCCTCCCTCCCTCTGTCCCCCAGAATCATGAGGACCTCAGTCCCCCTTCCCCTCCAACCCTCCGTCTCTCCCCTAGCATGTTAATGTCGTCACCTCCAGCTCTCCCCTCCCCCAGTATAATAAGGAAAGTGCTGACATGTCTGACATTACGCATGTCAAACGCCTTACAATTTGCGTCTTTTGATCTTCCCTGCAGATCTTTATCATATTCTGATCTTCCCTCCAGATCTTTACCATATTTTGATCTTCCCTGCAGATCTTTATCATATTCTGATCTTCCCTCCAGATCTTTACCATATTTTGATCTTCCCTGCAGATCTTTATCATATTCTGATCTTCCCTCCAGATCTTTACCATATTTTGATCTTCCCTCTAGTTATATTTGAATCAATTCTTCTTGTAAAAATATTCGGTATATTCTTTCAGGTTTTAAATGGAAGTGTAGAGTTTGTCTGAAGATAAAAAAAATGATAATCTCTACCCATAAGAGACTGGGGTTATGATAATTTTGATCAAATTGTTTCACCGTTCAAAGAAAACTAAAACGGTATATAGACACTCAAGCTTGCATTATTACTTCCATTGGTTGGGGAAGAGTCGATATATTTCTATTCGTTTTTGCGTTTAAATGCAGATATATCAAGTAAAGTTCTTTTAGCTGGCAACGACGTTGTCAATAACGTCCCTTTAACTTTAAAGGATGACAAAAACAACGTACCTTTAGTATTCAAAGGCGTCGTGAATAACGGTCCCTTTAGCTTTCAACGTTAATAACAGCAACATACCTTTAGTTTTCAATGATGTCAACAACGTTCCTTTAGTTTTCAATGATGTCAACAACGTTCCTTTAGTTTTCAATGATGTCAACAACGTTCCTTTAGTTTTCAATGATGTCAACAACGTTCCTTTAGTTTTCAATGATGTCAACAACGTTCCTTTAGTCTTCAACGAACAGCAACGTTCCTTTAGTTTTCAAGGAAGATGGTCATCGGAAGCTACAATCTGTATTTCGTTACTTTACCATGTACGTGTAAAACCCAATTTCCCGTTGAAGCCAACCGGATCTTCCTTCATTTCTACTCTTTTTATATTTTGTGACACGAGAAACTTCTTCGCGGCGAAGACACGGGCATTGCGTTATTATGCTAATCCCAAGGAAAAAATAACGCAGAGCCCCAAGGAGTTTCGGCTCCTCTGACCCATCTTGGTCCATTCTGGGATCTAAATTGGTTCTTCTTGACTTTTCTTGGTCTATTCAGGTGTAAATTGAAGCGCCTTTGCTGTGGCAAGTGTGGCGACACCCTGGCCCGCCTGTGGGATAGAGGGAATTGGGGTGGTCGTTGGAGTGTGAGAGGGTATTGCTGCAGCTGGTGGAGTGGTGCGAGAGGGAGTAGAGGTGGCTGGGGGAGTTGTAGGAAGGGTTTAGAGGTGGCTGGAGGAGTGTGAGACGGTGTAAGGGTGACTGGTGAAGTGTGAGAAGGATATAGAGATGGTTGGGGTGTTGATGTGGGTGTAGAGGTGGTTGGTAAGATAGTGTAGAAGTGGCGGGTAGAGTGTTGTGGAAGGGTGTAGAGACGCGGCTGGTGGAGTGTGAGACGGGGTAAAGGTGACTAATGGAATGTGGAAAGGCTGTAGAGGTAGCTGGTGCAGTGTGGGAAGGGAGTAGAAATAGCCAGTAGAGTGTGGGAAGAGTGCAGAGGTGACTGGTGGAGTGTGGGAAGAGTGCAGAGGTGACTGGTGGAGTGTGGGAAGACTGCAGAGGTGACTGGTGGAGTGTGGGAAGACTGCAGAGGTGCCTGGTGGGGTGTGGGAAGACTGCAGAGGTGGCTGGTGGAGTGTGGGAAGACTGCAGAGGTGGCTGGTGGGGTGTGGGAAGACTGCATAGGTGGCTGGTGGAGTGTGGGAAGACTGCAGAGGTGGCTGGTGGAGTGTGGGAAGAATGCAGAGGATGCTGATGCTGATTTTGTTTGCTTCCCCTTTTTTTCCTCTATATCAACCTGGGCTTTTATCTGTCCGTTTTTCTGTCACTTCTTCTTTTCCTTTATAATCTTTCTAGTTCAAAAAATAAGGTTCCTGTTTTGTTTGTGCCTCGCGGTCCTCAAAGACCCTAAGAAGCATAATCATTCATCAGGTCCTCTGTTATCTCTCTCGTGTATTGCCCACGTACCTCGTCCCCGTGCAGTAATCTTCGTCCTCTCGCTCGAGACCAAGTAGGATATTTCTCAGGTAATCTCCCTCCTCTCTCTCTCTCTCTCTCTCTCTCTCTCTCTCTCTCTCTCTCTCAGACAGAGGCAAGGTCCTGTTGACACAAGGGTGCCGAACAGAGAGACAGCTTCCCCCTTTTGGTTCCGTTGTATCGGCAACAGTTGTGATGATAGGGAGGGATAAAGCCCCATCTCAACCATGCAGGCCCTGGTACGCTGTGATAACCTCGTCAACCCTCAACTCTTTTCTCGTTTGTTTGCCCTCCTCTTGCTCTTCCTCCTTCTCATCTCTCCTCTGCTCCTCAGCCCTCCACTCCTCCTCTCCCTTGTCCACCTCTCCTTACCCTCCCATCCCTGTCCCCTCTCATCCTAATGGTGTTGGAACCACAATGTTGGAGAAGCCACTCTCCACTTTTTTTCTTTCTTCTTTCTTTTCCTCTTTATCAATCATTTTTCTTCTTACACTTTTCTTCCAAATAATAATTCTCTTAAATTCTTCGTGTGCCTATTTTCCTGGTTGTCTGCGTTTTGTTTAAGTGTCTGAATCATTGTATTAAAGTCTGCACCTTTACTTAGCGTTTTTTATTTGTGTGTCTGTCGGTCTCTCTCTCTCTCTCTCTCTCTCTCTCTCTCTCTCTCTCTCTGCCTATATAGCTATCTTGCCCCTTTCCCTTTGGCTGCCCATTCACAGTCTCCTCCACGAACACTCTTTCCTCATCTGGTGTTGCCATTTGTCCCTCCCTTCCCTCCTAGTATGAGATATTGAGCCAGTGGTAAGGGTTACATAGGACCAGAGTCACTTCTCATATCCAGTGTTGACTCAGCATCTGGACACCAGCTTAGGACTGTGCCTCAACACCTGGCCACCAGCTGAGGACTGTGCCTCAACACCTGGCCACCAGCTGAGGACTATGCCTCAACACCTGGCCACCAGCTGAGGACTGTGCCTCAACACCTGGCCACCAGCTGAGGACTGAACCTCAACACCTGGCCACCTGCTGAAGACTGAACCTCAACACCTGGCCACCAACTGAAGACTGAGCCTCAACACCTGGCCACCAGCTGAGGACTATGCCTCAACACCTGGCCACCAGCTGAGGACTGTGCTTCAACACCTGGCCACAAGCTGAGGCCTCCCTATGGTTAATCCTTCATACATACATCACACATAGATCCTCAGTCCTAGAACAGTCTCAAGTTAGCCCCACTGATGAACTATCAATCCTAAATCATTTCGCACAAAGTCTGGAAATACTAGACTTTTACAATCGTTCATAGACCTTAAACGCTAATCACAATAGAGCGGAAGACTATTAAACAGTAATAATTTCCTCCTTTTTTTCTCCTCCGTTCTCCTGAATGACTCCAGTGGCAGTAAGAAGAAAAGAGTTCCCTCCCCCATCCCCACTTACTGCTCGGAACCACCACCTAATAATACCCACTGGACATTCTTCCCATCCCTGCTGGTTCAAGACAGTAGTGGGTCCTGCAAAGGCCTTTAGACCCTAAAACCCATTCCTGTAACCTATTTCCAGCCGTGCTGGATCCCATTGGGCCCTGGCTTAGTAGCATTTTAAGGACTAATGGCTAGAGAGTCGATCCTAAAATTTCCAGCCGTGTTATCCAAAGCCTCACTACACCCACACCCTTCCAGTTGGCCTCTCGTATGTCCTGGAAGTGTTCCGCCCACGGGCAGGCCAGAGCCTCCGACGTGGCATTCCAGAATATGTACACCTCACCTTTTTCCAGGATATCTTCCCGAGCTTGGAGGGAGCATTGCTGTACCTGTACCCCTTACAGGCACTGTGACTGTCCAGCCATTACAGTTAATGTGAACAATGCATTTGAAGCCTTATCTTTATATTTCTGGACGGTTAGATTTGAGATGGTAACGTTGTCAAAAACTCTGGACATGACATTACTGTCACGGATCTTGAAGGTGGTAACAGTGTCAAAGATCCACGAGTTAGTGACACTATCGAATATTCTAAAGTTGTCAAATATTTTCAAGTTGGTAAATGTCAAATATCCTATCGTTGGCAACACCTTCAATTGTTCTAAAGCAATTGACACTGTCAACCATTCTAGCAATAACGCGTCTAAATTCACTTAGAATTAGAATGCTCTCAGTTCGTCTTTGGTGACTGAAGAATCATTCTGAGAATGGTGAAGGCAAAGGTCACATCCCCCCATGACTGTATGAGAGGATCAACTCTACTGAGAGTGAGCGTGTGTTGGTTAGCTAGTTCCTCTCTCTCTCTCTCTCTCTCTCTCTCTCTCTCTCTCTCTCTCTCTCTCTCTCTCTCTCTCTCTTACGTAAACACAAGACCAGTATCAGGGCTATATTTCAAGCTGAAATTGAATCTGGAGTCGAGATATATGTTGGAGGAAATTAAAGCCTGTAAATAAGTAATCAAATGGTACCCTTTTTTTTTTTTTTTCGAAGATTCTGTGATTATTCGGTTCGAATTCATTGGTCATCATGTCTTGGGGAAGCATTATGTGATATTGGGGAAGCATTATGATATATTGGCAAGCATTATGTGATATTGGGGAAGCATTATGATATATTAGGAAGCATTATGTGATATTGGGGAAGCATTACGTGATATTGGGGAAGCATTATGATACATTGGCAAGCATTATGTGATACTGGGAAAACATTATGTGATATTGGGGAAGCATTATGATATATTCTCAGTGAGATACACCTCGAGATCACCACTACCTAACTGCCGTAACCCGAGAGCTTTGCTTTATCACCCTAACTCGCTTGCATCACAAGGACAGACAACACCATTACACTTTATGACCTGTGGTCCTGCCCTGCGGACGTGGCAGCCTTCCTGAGCGCTGCGGGAGTCCCGTGGAAGGCATCCTTGCGGCAGAAGAAGGTATGGTAAGGAATAAGTTCCCAAGTGCACTTTCGTGTAATAATCACATCATCAGGAGAGAGATTCAAGACAGATGTATATAACAGTCAGTTGATACACAACGAAGAGACGTAGCTGGGACGTCACTTGTTTACCGTCCTAGCTACGTCTCTTCGTTGTATATCGAATGACTGTTGTATTTCTTTCTTGTATCTCCCCTGATGATGTGATTATAACACGAAAGTGCACTTGGGACATTATCGTGTTTCATTTTCCCTGTGGACTCATAGGAATATACTTGATCACGAGCAAAATTGTTATGCTTTCCAATATATATATATATATACATATATATATATATATATATATATATATATATATATATATATATATATATATATATATATATATATATATATATGAATACAGATTCACACATTAACGATCATGAATGAGACAGCATCATCATCAAACAGTCCAAGCTAATCAGACGCTCGTTAAGGTGGAAATGAATCTGGAAATAATTGGGGGTCATTAAAAGTGCCTATTAGCGCGTGCATGACAGCCGACAATGAGTCAACACGTGGTAATGAGTTGAGGCGCGCACGCATGGATCATTTTGCCGTGAGGGAAGATGGGCATCGTCATCCTTACTGCGTGAGACTGAGGTGCGGAGGCTGGATTGGGATGTCACTTTCTTGACATCTGTGACCTGTAAAATCGTCACTGTTGAGACATTTTTTCTCTTGTTTCGTTTTTTCTTTTTTATATTGGCAGGAAGAATGATCTTCCTTTCGTTCACTCTAATTGATTTTGAATAGTGACCTTTCCTGGGTTGGTATTCAAATTTTTTTTCCAAATCTCACCCCCTTTTCGATCTCTCTATATCTTTCTCTTCTTGTTTATTATTCTCTCTCCGTTCCTTGAGCTAGTCCTGCCATACGTCAAAATCTCTTCAGGCAATAGCTATAGTCTCTCTCTCTCTCTCTCTCTCTCTCTCTCTCTCTCTCTCTCTCTCCCCCTCTCCTTGAGGCACTTGGCTTCTAACCTTTGCACGGCATCTGCTAAAAAAAGGGCAAAAAGAGACGCATCATCTGTTGGAATATTCAGGGAAAAAAAAGGCACTCTATTTCCCCTCCCCCACCCCAACCTCTCCCTCCATTTACCCTCCTCTACCCCCTTTCTTGCCCGAAGGGCAAGAAATCGTAGCGTTTCTTCCCCCCCCCCCCCCGGGAAATCTGTGAAAGCAACGATATATATTTGATGCTTCTTATTTCCTATTTTTTCTTCAGATATTTGGTTCTGGTTGTATTCATATGAGGTAAATATTACTTGCTCCAGTGTGCAGGTGTATACATACATATGTAAGTACGGACATATGTATATTTACACCAACAGATACATGGATAGATTTGATACATCTATTTTCCTTGAGTGAGTCAAGTCATTTTTTCATATTTTCACCAAAAAAAAATTCATCGTTTCCTTCGTCAATGAATACATGAAGGAGATTCATGTGTTCATGTTAATTCATCTAGACAACAGAAACTTGGGCAAATTTGCTGAGGCTGGACTCTGGGGCGGGAAACAAAATAAAGAGGCAGAGAAAACGGAGAAGTAAATCCGGATTGATATATTCAAAGGTAAGCAATGGGAGGAAGAGGTCAGTGAAATATCGGTGTTCTTTTAGGTATTCTGTACTGATAATATATTCATGGATACTGAATATATTCAGGCGGTAAAAGCCAGTGTTATTCTTTATATATATATATATATATATATATATATATATATATATATATATATATATATATATATATATATATTTATATTTCTACGATCCACAGGCGTTAGTTTTTTCATTTAAAGTAAGATATGTCGTATTTGGTCGAGGGACCAAATACGAGTGGATATTTGGAGACAAGACAGACAGAGAGGGTGACGCGACCAGATCACGCCAGTAACTCTTAGAGTTGTGTAGACTAGGTTGTGTCAATTCTATCGCCGTCTCGACGCTGTCATGTGGATAAGACCAGCTACTGTGACGTCAGACGACCTGGAGCATTGCCCCTCTCTCTTCTCCTCTCTCCCGCAAAACGACAACCTCCTGACCCCGCTGATAAGTTGTGAGCTGAGTAACGAAACTACGAATGCAGACAGAAATGGAAACAGATGTGGGAGAGTTCGAGAAGGCTCAGGAGATAAGGATCTCGCGGGTGTAGAACTTCCTCCCCGTACCGTGCGAGGATGTGATTACGAGGAGACGTCTGAAGACAAGACCGATTTCGACGATGAAGGCCTGCACTGTGGCTGAGAGATTGACTTGAGGAGGCAGAAGTGATATTGTGACAGTGATTGTGTCAGCGTCGCGTCGCCTCGCCGCAATGTATCGAGACAGACTTCCCCAGAACTTTTAAAGGGGAAGTAAATGTTTATAGTTGTGTTACTGGAGTGATAGTTTTCATGCATGGTGTTTTTGACAAGAAAATAGTGAAGTTGGAGAAAAATGTAGCTTAGACATTGAAGCTTATTGATACAGTGGTGAAATTGATGAGAACTGCTATTGACGTTTGTGTGAATAAATTGTACATTTCCTTTTCCATAGCCAGAGGTTGAACCATTATGTGACATTCATTTTTTCATTCATTTCAAGCTAAAAGTTTGTTTTCTAAATTGTTTCTTACATTTTTCATATGTATATATATGTATGTGTGTGTGTGTGTGTGTATGTGCGTATGTGTGTGTATGTGTGTGTGTGTGTATATGTATATATATATGTATATTATCCCTGGGGATAGGGGTGAAAGAATACTTCCCACGTATTCCTCGCGTGTCGTAGAAAGCGACTAGAGGGGACGGGAGCGGGGGGCCGGAAATCCTCCCCTCCTTGTATTAACTTTCTAAAATGGGAAACAGAAGAAGGTGTCACGCGGGGAGTGATCATCCTCCTCGAAGGCTCAGAGTGGGGTGCCTAAATGTGTGTGGATGTAACCAAGATGTGAAAAAAGGAGAGATAGGTAGTATGTTTGAGGAAAGGAACCTGGATGTTTTGGCTCTGAGTGAAACGAAGCTCAAGGGTAAAGGGGAAGAGTGGTTTGGAAATGTCTGGGGAGTGAAGTCAGGGGTTAGTGAGAGGACAAGAGCAAGGGAAGGAGTAGCAATACTCCTGAAACAGGAGTTGTGGGAGTATGTGATAGAATGTAAGAAAGTAAATTCTCGATTAATATGGGTAAAATTGAAAGTTGATGGAGAGAGGTGGGTGATTATTGGTGCATATGCACCTGGGCATGAGAAGAAAGATCATGAGAGGCAAGTGTTTTGGGAGCAGCTGAATGAGTGTGTTAGCGGTTTTGATGCACGAGACCGGGTTATAGTGATGGGTGATTTGAATGCAAAGGTGAGTAATGTGGCAGTTGAGGGAATAATTGGTATGCATGGGGTGTTCAGTGTTGTAAATGGAAATGGTGAAGAGCTTGTAGATTTATGTGCTGAAAAAGGACTGATGATTGGGAATACCTGGTTTAAAAAGCGAGATATACATAAGTATACTTATGTAAGCGGGAGAGATGGCCAGAGAGCGTTATTGGATTACGTGTTAATTGACAGGCGTGCGAAAGAGAGACTTTTGGATGTTAATGTGCTGAGAGGTGCAACTGGAGGGATGTCTGATCATTATCTTGTGGAGGCTAAGGTGAAGATTAGTATGGGTTTTCAGAAAAGAGGAGTGAATGTTGGGGTGAAGAAGGTGGTGAGAGTAAGTGAGCTTGGGAAGGAGACCTGTGTGGGGAAGTACCAGGAGAGACTGTGTACAGAATGGAAAAAGGTGAGAACAATGGAAGTAAGGG
The DNA here is from genome assembly GCF_036320965.1 of Panulirus ornatus. Classification (NCBI taxonomy): domain Eukaryota; kingdom Metazoa; phylum Arthropoda; class Malacostraca; order Decapoda; family Palinuridae; genus Panulirus; species Panulirus ornatus. The sequence continues at coordinate 9,040,196 of NC_092251.1, forward strand.
GAGTGGGGGAGGAATGGGATGTATTTAGGGAATCAGTGATGGATTGCGCAAAAGATGCTTGTGGCATGAGAAGAGTGGGAGGTGGGCTGTTTAGAAAGGGTAGTGAGTGGTGGGATGAAGAAGTAAGAGTATTAGTGAAAGAGAAGAGAGAGGCATTTGGACGATTTTTGCAGGGAAAAAATGCAATTGAGTGGGAGAAGTATAAAAGAAAGAGACAGGAGGTCAAGAGAAAGGTGCAAGAGGTGAAAAAAAGGGCAAATGAGAGTTGGGGTGAGAGACTATCAGTAAATTTTAGGGAGAATAAAAAGATGTTCTGGAAGGAGGTAAATAGGGTGCGTAAGACAAGGGAGCAAATGGGAACTTCAGTGAAGGGCGTAAATGGGGAGGTGATAACAAGTAGTGGTGATGTGAGAAGGAGATGGAATGAGTATTTTGAAGGTTTGTTGAATGTGTCTGATGACAGAGTGGCAGATATAGGGTGTTTTGGTCGAGGTGGTGTGCAAAGTGAGAGGGTTAGGGAAAATGATTTGGTAAACAGAGAAGAGGTAGTAAAAGCTTTGCGGAAGATGAAAGCCGGCAAGGCAGCAGGTTTGGATGGTATTGCAGTGGAATTTATTAAAAAAGGGGGTGACTGTATTGTTGACTGGTTGGTAAGGTTATTTAATGTATGTATGACTCATGGTGAGGTGCCTGAGGATTGGCGGAATGCGTGCATAGTGCCATTGTACAAAGGCAAAGGGGATAAGAGTGAGTGCTCAAATTACAGAGGTATAAGTTTGTTGAGTATTCCTGGTAAACTATATGGGAGGGTATTGATTGAGAGGGTGAAGGCATGTACAGAGCATCAGATTGGGGAAGAGCAGTGCGGTTTCAGAAGTGGTAGAGGATGTGTGGATCAGGTGTTTGCTTTGAAGAATGTATGTGAGAAATACTTAGAAAAGCAAATGGATTTGTATTAGCATTTATGGATCTGGAGAAGGCATATGATAGAGTTGATAGAGATGCTCTGTGGAAGGTATTAAGAATATATGGTGTGGGAGGCAAGTTGTTAGAAGCAGTGAAAAGTTTTTATCGAGGATGTAAGGCATGTGTACGTGTAGGAAGAGAGGAAAGTGATTGGTTCTCAGTGAATGTAGGTTTGCGGCAGGGGTGTGTGATGTCTCCATGGTTGTTTAATTTGTTTATGGATGGGGTTGTTAGGGAGGTAAATGCAAGAGTCCTGGAAAGAGGGGCAAGTATGAAGTCTGTTGGGGATGAGAGAGCTTGGGAAGTGAGTCAGTTGTTGTTCGCTGATGATACAGCGCTGGTGGCTGATTCATGTGAGAAACTGCAGAAGCTGGTGACTGAGTTTGGTAAAGTGTGTGGAAGAAGAAAGTTAAGAGTGAATGTGAATAAGAGCAAGGTTATTAGGTACAGTAGGGTTGAGGGTCAAGTCAATTGGGAGGTGAGTTTGAATGGAGAAAAACTGGAGGAAGTGAAGTGTTTTAGATATCTGGGAGTGGATCTGTCAGCGGATGGAACCATGGAAGCGGAAGTGGATCATAGGGTGGGGGAGGGGGCGAAAATTTTGGGAGCCTTGAAAAATGTGTGGAAGTCGAGAACATTATCTCGGAAAGCAAAAATGGGTATGTTTGAAGGAATAGTGGTTCCAACAATGTTGTATGGTTGCGAGGCGTGGGCTATGGATAGAGTTGTGCGCAGGAGGATGGATGTGCTGGAAATGAGATGTTTGAGGACAATGTGTGGTGTGAGGTGGTTTGATCGAGTAAGTAACGTAAGGGTAAGAGAGATGTGTGGAAATAAAAAGAGCGTGGTTGAGAGAGCAGAAGAGGGTGTTTTGAAATGGTTTGGGCACATGGAGAGAATGAGTGAGGAAAGATTGACCAAGAGGATATATGTGTCGGAGGTGGAGGGAACGAGGAGAAGAGGGAGACCAAATTGGAGGTGGAAAGATGGAGTGAAAAAGATTTTGTGTGATCGGGGCCTGAACATGCAGGAGGGTGAAAGGAGGGCAAGGAATAGAGTGAATTGGAGCGATGTGGTATACAGGGATTGACGTGCTGTCAGTGGATTGAATCAAGGCATGTGAAGCGTCTGGGGTAAACCATGGAAAGCTGTGTAGGTATGTATATTTGCGTGTGTGGACGTGTGTATGTACGTGTGTATGGGGGTTGGGCCATTTCTTTCGTCTGTTTCCTCGCGCTACCTCGCAAACGCGGGAGACAGCGACAAAGTATAAAAAAAAAAAAAAAAAAAAAAAAATGTCGTATCTAGACACCTACCGTTTCAGAAGTCCAACTTAAATCATATTTGTCTTTCGTACATGATTTGCATAAAGTTCTGGGGAAGGATTTTGTGCTCGGGTCAAATGAGAGACGCAGGTATAAAATATGAAATGAGCAAATTTGTGAAACTTTTTTTTTCTCTTTTCAATATACGGAAGTATGAAAAGTTACTGATCAACTTTGGTTCTTTGTGCAAAAGTACGAAAACAATTACTCCAATTTTTTGAAAAAAAAATATCACACTAACACTCACATATACCTTGGACTGAACTTGTTGTCCTGCATTTCTCCAGCGACCAAAACACCATCGAGTCATATCTACCATATAATCGTCTTCTACATTGTGAGCTTTGAATCGTACACAGGTGAATATTGTAATGATACATCGTACACATTTCAGTGTTTGGAAATCGCTGAAACGATACTGTTTCTACGATACACTGGTTGAATATATATATATATATATATATATATATATATATATATATATATATATATATATATATATATATATATACGTGCGATACAGATGTCTAAATTTAAGCTGATATAGACGTTGCATAAATAAAGTGGTGCCGCCCATTACACGATAGCATGTAACCTGTTGAATTAAAACCTGGAGGATATCTTGTTACATCAGAGCTGACATGACAGCGTATAATAAATGGTATGATAATACGTGAGTCTGGAGAGTGCTAGGATGAAATATATATATATATATATATATATATATATATATATATATATATATATATATATATATATATATATGTGTGTGTGTGTGTGTGTGTGTGTGTGTGTGTCTGCATCCCCGAAAGAGTGCGTCAGTTTAACACTGATATATATCACCGAACCTTTTGAAATATTAACGAAGCTGGGGAGAACGCGTTGGTGTAAATAGCTAACTGTTAAAAAGAGTTTCTCGAACTCCCTATAGACGTCTGGCAGTGGAATGTGTTTCTCCTTACTGCGCGTTGCCGGGACGAGTTTATACTTTTCCATTTGATACATGACACATTCTCTCTGATGGTTATTTAATTAAACCTATTGAGTTGGGGTTGGGTATCCATTCATACAAACGTTTGGTATTTGGCATACCTTCATACAAAGGTATGGCGTCTGGCGAAGACCAGATGCATACATGCTTCACTTTAATTTTTTAAGTTCAAGGGTATTTCAAACCTATCTTATGACACCCAGACGTTTATATTTTCTTCCCAATTTCCCTAGAATAGATCATATCCCACACTATAACTTATCATACCACCAGTATACAATAACAGCATATCAACGAAACGCAGAAAAACACGATCAAAAACATAAGAAATGACTTACAATGAACTCAGTGTTGACCAGACGGTACGTTTCAACCTGTCTCACAGAACTGAGTCTCGAACTGGAGACCGTATGGACACAGAGGCACCCCACCTGCCGGGTCTTCGGGTCAAGCTTCCTCTGGCTCCCTGTCTACCTCTGTACGCAACAGATCACCTACCCTCCACTAATGAGCCAGTTCGAAACCATATCTCGTTTTGATTCAGTCTATCCTCTGCCTGCGCTCGACCCGCATGTGAAGCAGTGTCATGAATCCCGAACCCATAGACTTGCTAACCCCCTAGTTAACTTGTGACACCCGTTGAGCAGTGGCCACACACACACACACACACACAAGAGTAAATACATGATACATACGTACACAAAATTACATAGGTATGTATGTTCTTGGATTTAATGCAGATATCATAAAGTCACGAATTACCTTATCAAGTTACGAACGTAATGAGGTTTTACGAATGAGGTCGTTAAACTAATGGTTGAACCAGAGGCCATCCAGCGACTGAGGTCGTTAATGACACTAACGTCAAGTCACACCCACTAACCGAAGAATCTTCACCACCTTCGTCAGGTGTTCAGAATAATCATGGTTAATCGCCAGTTCTCGCGTCGGAGATGTAGCGCCTGGGACAGCAGACAAAAGACGGCTTCTTCGCTCATCCAAGTCGTCAGCTTACAACCCACACGCGAAAAATCTTTCAAAAGTGAGCATTAAAGATAACTCTATATACACTCACACGATGGCCTATGTTGTTCATGAAATAAAGATAACTTTACCTCGTTTGATATGATTTTTTTTCTCAGCATCTTAGTGAGGGTAATGGTAAGAATAAATTTCTTTTCCTAATAAGAAAATGATATTGAATCAGTTCTTACCGTCAAAGTTAATTTGGTCCAGTGACATAAACCTGTATCTGAATGCAGTTGTCATATTGCTATACACACACACACACACACACACACAGATACACACATATATATATATATATATATACGGAAATACGCTTTTGAATTAATGCTGACAATAGCATTCCATTTTGTTATTTCAATTGATAGTTCTAAGCCTTTTTATGTAATTCCGCACGACAACAATATGAATATCCCCCGTTTTCAACACAGTGTATATATATATATAGACTTACGTTTCATATTTTCTGCCAAAATCTCATCAAACCAGTTTCCTATATATTCTCTCCATCACTCCCACGCCTCTCTCTCTCTCTCTCCTTCTCTCTCTCTCTCTCTCTCTCTCTCTCTCCCTCTCTCTCTCTCTCTCTCTCTCTCTCTCTCTCTCTCTCTCTCTCTCTCTCTCTCTCTCTCTCTCGTACAGGACGACACTACCACCACCTCCACCACCTATGAGGTGGGGACGACCCCACCTCCACGAGCCACTGCACCTCCCTCAGATGACTACTGGGGAAGCCACTGGCATCTCCCGAGCTCCAATCATCTTGGCTCACGTCGTCTGTTCCCAGGTCTGGCTAGAAGTCTCGGTGAAATTTTTTCCCCCCAGCGTCTCAGCTTTATATATATATATATATATATATATATATATATATATATATATATATATATATATATATATATATATATATATATATTCCTATGAGTCCACGGGGAAAATGAAACACGAAAAGTTCCCAAGTGCACTTTCGTGTAATAATCACGTCATCAGGGGAGACACAAGAGAGAAATATAACAGTCAGTTGATATACATCGAAGAGACGAAGCTAGGACGCCATTTGGTAAACCAAATGGCGTCCCTGGTCATTTCATTAGTAGGGTTACGAACTGCCATTTAGAGTTCCGTGGTCATTTCATTAGTAGGGTTACGAACTGCCATATAGAGTTCCGTGGTCATCTAGACGAAGACCTGGGTTAAGTATGAAGGGTCTAGTTCCTTATACTAGTATCAGACAAGGGTCATATATGCATTTAGAGTATATACGAGGTTTCTAAAGACATTTTGAACGTTAGAATGCGTTCAAAATTCTCTGACTGGTTTTGACGGCCTGGCGCTCGATGTGTCAAAAGTCCACAGATAATCAACCAAAGAGAAATGTCTTAAGAGACTTAGATGTTATAATCAGTTAAGCACAAAGGAAATATTAGATAGATCACTCAACATATCGAAGATACTGTCACAAAATATATTCATGAAGTCTGTGTCACTGCGTTTGAAAATAATCGGTCAATCAAAAGCTGGGGGAACAAGAATCAGTACAGTGATACAAAATGATAAGATAGGAAAAATAAAAAAATATCAGTCCTCATTAAAAGGATATTTTTGCGAGATTAAGGGCCTGTTGCACTTAAAGGCTTAATTAACAATTAATCTCTACATGCAGGAAGTTCAGGTGTTTGAATTAGAATGAAGGCCGTGTTATGCAAATCAAGTATCCATGAATGTGTCCAGTGAACGTGTTTAACCTGATTACCATTTTCTATATGTTGACCTCTGAATTATCAGAACGTAATTTAGTGTTTGAAGACTAATTCAAATTCTTTGATATCACTTTGAGATCTAAACTTCAATGGAATGTACACTACCATCCGATATTCTCAGTGTCACGAACTCATAATCACTGAACCGCAATTACGTATACTTTAAGGACCCCAGAAAGTGTTCTAGTCCAATGTTAAGAACGCAGAGGAGAAGGTCTAACGCGTACATGTCTGGGTGGTGTAAGTTTGAGATGGGCGTCTGTCTGATCTGGTGGAGTGGTACCAAAGAGCGAAAAATGGTTAGTTATCAGCTGATCCCTGGAGATAGGGGAGAAAGAATACTTCCCACGTATTCCCTGCGTGTCGTAGAAGGCGACTAAAAGGGGAGGGAGCGGGTGGCTGGAAATCCTCCCTTCTCTCTTTCTTTTTTTAATTTTCCAAAAGAAGGAACAGAGAAGAGGGCCCGGTGAGGATATTCCCTCAAAGGCTCAGTCCTCTGTTCTTAACGTTACCTCGCTAATGCAGGAAATGGCGAATAGTATGAAAGAAAGAAAGATCAGCTGATCCTTGTTGATATATTTCAAAGAGCTCGCCTCAACTCCATCACATCATCACGAGGAAGGACGTTTTCTCTATGGAACCATAACTGACGTTAGTTTTCGTTGAGGAGGTCACTGTGATCTACATACCTCATACCTACTCTCCTCAATACTCAAGGCATCTCCAAAATACGCATCTCGCTCTTCCCTACGTCTCAGCATCGCGCAACTTGACTCCCTCTATCGAGACAGACTTTGTACAACTCGTGTACCTACGGTTTCCTACTTTGTCTTTTTTTTCAAGAGAAGGAAAGGCTTCAACATTTTCTTTACCCGAATCCTGGCTCCTAATCCCTTCCTCGAACCCTGGTTTCCGTCGCAAATTCAGCTTGAATCCGTGTCTGTATCGTTTTGAATTCCTTGTTTTGATGCTGTTTTCTTCTAGTCTTCAGCAAAGACTTTTTGGGGAAACTCTTGTATTATCACCTCTCTGGAACACGGGTCATTCGTTAGACAACCGTACACCTAAAAACAGGAGGGATGTGTGGCTTATTTCAAAACATCATGGGAGCCTAAATACTTTGGGATTCATTGAGGAACCTCCAGTGAGTGATGCGCGTCCCAGAGATGAGACCTTGGGAGCATTTTGCTTCCCGACAGCGTCAAAGTTCTCACCTCAACTTGGGTCTTTTCCGACGACCACTCACCTTTTCACCTGCGCTTCTACGTCCCTCAAAGTTGTGTGATCCTGGGCCTTATCGAACTCAAAGATAACAGCATCTTCTTCCTTCTCCTCTTCCTCTTCCTCCTCCTCCTCCTCCTTCTTCGTCTTCTTCAAGATCCCTTTCACCCCCATCTCCCTCCTTGACACTCTAAGGCTCCTTGTTCTCAGGTGTCCGAGTTGTATTACTGGCGCGGGATATTGGAAGGTCTTATGTCTCTCGTAGACCAGGACATTCAAGGGTTTGGCTGGCGGTGGGGAAGCTTCTTGGGGGTGTTGGGATCGATGCTTAACATTTCCGGAATGCCAAGACTGGAACGGAGAACAGCGTCTGGTGATCAGAGGCCCTTCCATTCTTGCAACCGAACTCCCGTTTTCCGATTTCATATATGATCTTTGCTGACGTGTGATGATGTTTATCTAGCTGTTTCCAGTATAAGCGAGGTAGCGCCAGGAAACAGACGAAGAATGGCTCATCCACTCACACACACACACACACACACACACACACACACACACACACAAACACATAGACACACACACACACACACACACATATATATATATATATATATATATATATATATATATATATATATATATATATATATATATATATATATATATATGCATATATATATATATATATATATATATATATATATATATATATATATATATATATATATATATATATATATATATATTTATATACACGCACATATACATGCATGTACATATTAACATATACATACACATACATAGGCATATACATACATAAACATGTACATATTCATACTTGCTTGCCTTCATCCATTCCCGACCCCAACCCGCCCCACTGTGAACAGGAAACTAAAATACATAAATCATGTCAGAACCGACATTCATTTGTGTCAGAATCGACTTTCCGATGTATCAGATGCATCACCTACTTTTTATCATAACAATAGGTAAAAAAAAAGGGAGCAACTGATTAAACAATCATCATTACTTGACAAGATCAATAGACATTTGCATGTCTAGCATCATAAAGGGTCAATGCTTCTATTGTCTATATGTGAGCATCATTTAGATTCGCTTGTCGGCAGGTTAGGCCACACAGTCGAAGGAATCTAGTTGCTTTATAAGGGATCATGTCTAAACCCCGAGTGCACTTTCGTGTAATGATCACATCATCAGGGGAGATACGAGAGAGAAATAGAACAACCAGTTGACATACAACGAAGAGATGTAGCTAAGATGCCATTTGGTAAATAAGGGTCTACCCAAATGGAGGTCGGGTGAGAAAGGAATATATATATATATATATATATATATATATATATATATATATATATATATATATATAATGTCATTCAGTCTCTCATTCTCTTAATTTTCCCAGACACTTGGACGCCTGTCATTTATCCGGGCTACATTCAGCTCCACCCTTATCACTCGGCTTCGAATGCAATGGGATTCAAATAACATTAACCGGTTTCGACTCCATGCAAGAGCAATACAAATGTTTATTCGACGCTCGGTTGGCTGGCATGAAAGGCTAGGATGCTGGGCAAGAAGGGATTAGACACTTCGGCCTTGAATGCTCTTTAGCTATAGGACGAGCGAAGGAGAGGCGACGTGTGTGCAATAATTGCATTCTGTTGTTAGTCGCTAGACAGTTCTCAGCCGTGTGTGTGTGTGTGTGTGTGTGTGTGTGTGTGTGTGTGTGTGTGTGTGTGTGTGTGTGTGTGTACGAGTATATACATGTACGTGATTATTATTTGTGTGTTACGGGGAAGAGCTTTTAGTAAGTATGTCATGTCTTCCGCCCATCTTACGTCAGGTACCCTTTCATCAACCAGGGACAGAGAGGAGGGTAGCAATATCTTGGGGGTGAAAGGAAGACCACAATATCTGGGGGTGACAGGAAGACACCAATATCTGGGGGGATGACAGGAAGACAGCAACATCTATGGGTCAAAGGAAGACAGCAATATCTATGGGTGACAGCATTATCTGGGGATGGAAGGAAGACAACACTGTCTGGAGGTCAGAGGAAGACCACAATATCTGGGGGTGACAGGAAGACAACACTATATATATATCTGGGGGGTGAAAAGGAAGACAAGAACATCCAGGAAGGCACGTAGCGGGAAGACAGTGAATTACCAAAGACTAAAAGAGAAAAAGAAGTGGAAGAGAGAGAGAGAGAAAAAGCGGCTCTCTCTCTCTGTCTCCAGGAAAATCTCAATGTTAGCTCTCCCAATTTCGCTCCTCGATTAAAGGCAATCCACTCCAAAGGGGTTTTTATGACTTCCTAACTTTCCTGACAATTCAGTAAAGTCGGTGCCCAACTGTATTACGGAAATTCATGACTTCCCTCGGTGTCCAATACTTGACTTGCACCACTTAACGTTGGCTCCACTAAATACAGAAGAAATTCAAGATTTTATTCTCCCTTTTCGGTACATGTCTGACTTTTCTTTTTTTTTAGCCAGACTTTGAAAAATAAGAGAGTTGAAATCCGTGATGCCTTATCCAACATACTGATAAATGAGAATTGCCTAAAAAAAAAAGGCGAATTCACGATGCCTTTTTCAACCTATTAATAAACAAAAATTGCCTAATTGCCTCAAAAAGAGACGAAATTCGTGATGCCTTTTTCGACATATCATAGAATAGAAATTGTCTCAGAAAGAGACGAAGTTCGTAATGCCTTTTTCAATACATCATTGAATAAAAGCTGTCTCAAAAGGCACGAAATTCGTGATGCCTTTTGCAACATATCAATGAATAAAAATTGTGTCTCAGAAAGAGACGAAATTCGTAATGCCTTTTCCAATATATCAATGAATAAAAACTGTCTCAAAAAGACACGAAATTCGTGATACCTTTTTCAACATATTGATGAATAAAAAATTGTCTCATCACCCTCAAAACTAGTATGTCTATGGAAAAGAACCATTCTCTCTTTTGTAGAATTGGTCTACCTCGACAGACACACGGGGCGTTGAAAAATCAGGGAAAAAATCAGGTTGCTTGAGATAATGCAGGTTTATACCACCTCACTTCGTGGTGAGGGGTATACCTGGACGTAGGAGGTTGCTTGAGATAATGCAGGTTTATACCACCTCACTTCGTGATTGAGGCGCATACCTGGACGTGGGAGGTTGCTAAAGATCCTCGTAGGTAAGTACTCGTAGGGTCGGTAGACACTGGTATGTCTCTCTCTCTCTCTCTCTCTCTCTCTCTCTCTCTCTCTCTCTCTCTCTCTCTCTCTCTCTCTCCTTCGAATCCCAACGAGGAGATACAAGATGCCTCGCTAATTTGACGTGGGAGCAACGGACGAGCTGGTACAGAACTTGTTCAGGATTTTGGCCATTCAGACCATCAGTTTCCATTCTTAGGTGAAAGTTTCCGTTATTGATACATACGTATCCAGTAACTGTCTCGTAGCTGGTATTAAAGAGGTGGAAGGTTGCTGTGTATAGTATTACACAAACCTATGATTCCTTCTCTGGCATCAGGGGGTTGTGATGTGAGAGAGAGAGGTCGTCTGCATATGATAGGATCATCATATTTGGTTTCCTGGAGGTAATGACAGGTCATATATATATATATATATATATATATATATATATATATATATATATATATATATATATATATATATATATATATACCACTGAGTCTTGCCATAGTGGCTGTAGGTCACCACCACATCTGAGTTGCGAACCAGCTCTCTGAGTCCTTACGTGAAACACCAGTTTTTCAGCCTATTAAGCTAATGCATTTCTCCAGAGAGGGTGGCCAGTGTTTGATAGCCAGGGTGTGTGTGTGTGTGTGTGTGTGTGTGTGTCTTGCCTTATCAGCGAGCATTACTCAGCCAGCCCACAGTTCTCCCGGGTTTCCCCACCTCCCCCTTAAAGTTTTCACCAGCGTGAGAGTCTGAATTATGTCGTCTTGGTTCTCTTTCCTCGCTCCTGCGTCTCGAATCTGCTTCATTCGACCTCTGGTCTCACTCACAGGGTTGAACTCGCTTACACAGGAATCTCCGTCTCGTAGGCATTCTTCTGAGCAATATCTCGAATGAATAACATATGAACATTCACGTTTAACTGTTCATTACGATATAGATTACTTATTTGGATAGAATATGATACGCTAAAGCTGTGAACACTGGTTCGAAAACAGGCTGACTGAGCTTGTTACAAAGCCACAGGCAGCAGAGAACAGAACAGCCAAATCATCTAATTGCTTTCATCTGGGGGGGGTGAGGGAAATGTGATAAACAAGCAGTAACGTATAAATATTCTGCTTGCCTGCAGGAAATGGATTACCCCTCATCTCGCACTCCTTCGCTGCGGAGAGAAGAATAGCAGGCAACACAAGCGCTCGACTCGGGTTTCACTCGCGAGGAGGTAAGACGATTCTCCCAATCAAATTACCTCCCCCCCACCTCTCTCCCTCTCTCCAGTTTGCTCTCCAGCCAAAAGTTACTGATCGGTTCAAGGTTCCTGCAGGTTTCCCTCCTCGCCCATTGCGGATTACAGAATAATCCCTTCATCCACATTTACAGCTGCTATGTAATCCCTCTTAACAAGGGCTTTAGGTCACCCAGGAAATGTATTCCTTCGGCTCCTGAAAGCTCCCGAAGAGAGATGGTTATTTCTCCTGTTATTCTTCTTCCCAGGGCGTTGTCTTGCGACAGACCCTGCGTGTGTTGTAAGCAGCTTTCTGTCGTTGGTAGAGTAAATACTAACGCAAGTCCCTTTAGCTGGTCTTAGCCTTCTTGCTGTTGGTGCTGGACTGCTGCTGATACCATAAGGCCGATGGTTGCTGGTACCATACTTGGTGCTGGTATCATACTCGGTGCTGGTACCATACCACAGCTGGTACTATACTACTGCTGGTTGATACCATACCACAGCTGGTACCATACTACTGCTGGTTGGTACTATACCACAGCTGGTACCATACTCCTGCTGGTTGGTACCCTACTCCAGCTGGTACCATACTACTGCAGCTGGTACCATACTCCAGCAGGTACCATACTGCAGCAGGTACCATACTGCAGCTGGTACCATACTACAGCTGGTACTACACTCGTGGTACCATCATACTTCTGTTGGTACCATACTTCTGCTAGTACCATACTGACATCATTCCTGCTCTCCATACAACTCCTGCTAACGAGCACCATTTCTGCTGTTGGTCCCACAAACTACTGAGAGAACCATTTCTGATGCTTTCTAATGGTCTTACTGGTGGTACCATTCCCATCTATGGTAATAGTACCTATACCAGTGTCACTTTTTGTTTACTGGTCGAAAAGACCGCAATAATCTGTTGCTTTCTGAATTCCCTCAGGAAATATTCAGTCAACATCCCATGAGTTGACGTATTTGCATATCCATTTCAGCGAAGGCACACATGGGTATGAGTACTGAAATTCATAACACGCATTTCGAAAATCTGTTGAGCACACGAAGGTAGAGAGAAAGAGCTTGTGAGTTCTACCTGTGAGTTCGGGGTTTAGAGACAGAGTGAAGGTATGACAGATTTCTATGTTATATGAATATCTTCTTTTTATATCATAAAGACGAGTATACGTCGTAGCAAGAACCCAAAATGAGTCGTAACAGTTAAGACACAGCTGGATTTAATGAACAGCAACTCTCCTATAAAAGGTTCAGATCCAATGAGTACAAACGATCTAAACCTACAAGGAGAACCTTTTTTGTTTTAGTAAAGTTGCCATAAAAGCCTACGTTACAAGCACACTATAACAACTAACCACAATCATATGTACGCAGTTCTCTCCTTCTCGTTCATAATGTTCCTCTTGTTCATTATCTTCTGATGAAGAACACCCCATTCATCGGTAGCACGACTATGTTCACAATGCTCTTCTTGTTCATTATGCTCCTCTTGTTCATAATACTCCGGTGAGGAGCACTCCATCCCTAGGCAGCGTTATTCGTTCTCGCTTTAAGGTTTCTATTCAAGAAATCCAGGTCAAGACTTATTGATCAACATAAGTTGAGGTAACGCGATAGTCTGGCACAGAGGCCATGTACGCTCGGTCTGGAGGGGATCAAGTGTCAGGGGATCAAGTGCCAGAGGATAAGGTGTTAGAGGAGAAGGTATCATGGGGAGAAGGTATCAAGGGATCAGGTATTAGAAGAGGTGGTGTCAGAGGAGAAGGTGTCAAGGAAACAGTTGTCAATGGCGCAGGTGTGGGAGGGTGGTGGTTGAGGAATCGGTTTCAACAAGGGAGCAGGTGTTATGGGAACAGGTGTCAAGGGAGTAAGTGTGGGAGAACAGGTGTCAGTGGAGCAGGTGTGAGGGGAACGAGTGTTAAGGGAAGTAGGAGGTCAGGGCATCTGGTCTGAAGATGTAATCCTGCGCTTCACCTGTTCTTTGAGGATCTGCTTTCTCTTGAAGCTTTGAGAGAGAGAGAGAGAGAGAGAGAGAGAGAGAGAGAGAGAGAGAGAGAGAGAGAGAGAGAGAGAGAGAGAGAGAGAGAGAGAGAGAGAGAGAGAGAGCGCTGGAATACAGCTGGCTTACGACACGATGTGTATGCTATATAAGGCGCTCCTTCATTATATATGGTATATAAGGCGCGCCTTCATTATATATGCTATATAAGGCGCTCCTTCATTATATATGGTATATAAGGCGCTCCTTCATTATATATGCTATATAAGGCGCGCCTTCATTATATATGCTATATAAGGCGTTCCTTCATTATATATGCTATACAAGGCGCTCCTTCATTATATATGCTATACAAGGCGCTCCTTCATTATATATGCTATACAAGGCGCTCCTTCATTATATATGCTATACAAGGCGCTCCTTCATTATATATGCTATATAAGGCGCGCCTTCATTATATATAAGGTTTATAGTGTAAGGAAGGAGTAGACACAGTCTTGCTCTTTTGTCCAATGCTGTACAGCTCTCCTTCTCTCTTGCTCTAGCTGTCTGTTTCTTCCTTCATTTCCATCCGTTTCTCTATCTGCTTCTACGTCTGTCTGCCTATCCCTCTCACCTTTTCAGTCTATTGGCCTGTATAACTGTTTCTCTGTTCGATTTCTGTTCCCCTTTGCCGTTTCTGCGTGACTGTCCGTCTCTATCTTTGTCTATCCTTCTCGTCTTTCCCCTATTCTTCTGTCTATATATGCATTCAATCCTCACCCTTCTCTCTCTCTCTCTCTCTCTCTCTCTCTCTCTCTCTCTCTCCTCCCGTATCCATATCTACCACCCAGAACGCCCCCCCGTCCATCCAAATTGTTTCTCACGTTCGTTCTTCACCCACACACTCACTCACTCCCTCCCTCCCTGCCAGGCATCTCCGGAAGCCTTGCCCTCACAGCTCTAGTCTTCCCTAAACTCTAGAAATTTCCCTAGGGATGTTCTCAGGTCCCTGAACCCCTCCAAGTGGAGAGGACCGTCCTCTCCGACGAGGGAGACTAACAGTCGATTATCATGAAAAATACATGGGGTCGAAACCCCGTAGAATTGTATTGGTCACAAGGCACAGGAGGGACGGTAAATCACCACAGAAATACGGTAGAAGTCAATGACGAACACTGGACTCGTAGATAGTACGCTGAATTTTATATCAATGCTGAGGTCGATCACGAAAAGGAAAATCATATATTTTTCGTATTGAATATATATATATATATATATATATATATATATATATATATATATATATATATATATATATATATATATATTTCTTTTTTCTTTCAAACTATTCGCCATTTCCCGCATTAGCAAGGTAGCGTTAAGAACAGAGGACTGGGCCTCTGAGGGAATATCCTCACCTGGCCCCCTTCTCTGTTCCTTCTTTTGGAAAATTAAAAAAAAAAACGAGAGGGGAGAATTTTCAGCCCCCCGCTCCCTCCCCTTTTAGTCGCCTTCTACGACACGCAGGGAATACGTGGGAAGTATTCTTTCTCCCCTATCCCCAGGGACAATATATATATATATATATATATATATATATATATATATATATATATATATATATATATATATATAGATATTTTTTTTTTTCTTTTTTTATACTTTGTCGCTGTCTCCCGCGTTTGCGAGGTAGCGCAAGGAAACAGACGAAAGAAATGGCCCAACCCCCCCCCCCCCATACACATGTATATACATACATCCACACACGCAAATATACATACCTACACACCTTTCCATGGTTTACCCCAGACGCTTCACATGCCTTGATTCAATCCACTGACAGCACGTCAACCCCGGTATACCACATCGCTCCAATTCACTCTATTCCTTGCCCTCCTTTCACCCTCCTGCATGTTCAGGCCCCGATCACACAAAATCTTTTTCACTCCATCTTTCCACCTCCAATTTGGTCTCCCGGACTCTGCCTTTTTGGGGATACACAGCGAGTGAAAATGAACCATTTGGCAAGGCTTATGTTCGTCTGTTGGTGAAAACAGAGTCTACTCCTGTCAAAGAACTTGACGTGTGAGGATATGATAACACCTACGGATCAAATGGTCGTAAGAAGCAGGCATTTTTTGGGCCAGCCCAACGTTGCTGCTGCTCACTCGCCTTCATCGGACGTTCCTCCCTTGGAAGGACCCACACACACACACACACACAGACACACACACACACGAGGGGAGAAAGCGTTCATCTCGAAAGACGCGAATACCAACAAGGGGAGGTCGTGAATAATGTGCATGGGGAAGGAGGGCCAACTGGGCTTCTGACGGCGGCGCCTTGCTCGATGCTGCTCAGGGCCACTCCTGGGGAGAGAGAGAGAGAGAGAGAGAGAGAGAGAGAGAGAGAGAGAGAGAGAGAGAGAGAGAGAGAGAGAGAGAGAGAGCAGTCGTACCCGTCCCTCCAATCGACCTACGTCCATTTCGACCACACCCAGCCACCTAGATAAGAGCCACAGCTGGTGGCAACTGGACGATTGGCGGACAGTCGACATCCGTGCGAGCAACGCGACTTGCCAGCCAACCAACCACTCGTCAACCATCCACCTATACCTACCACTTCCCTAAAATCTCCCCCACACTGTTACCTGTGGACGAATTCTCTCTCCTTTCCCCCCCCCTTTCGCTGTTGCACCGATCGCTAACGATTGAGGTTCGAGCCCCGGGTATGAAACGGCCGATTGCCTCCCATACCATCGAGCTGCTGAGGGATTTAAGAGTGAGCCGTTGACAAAAACAACAGCTGGGGTGGTCCCATAGCATCGACTGCTGGTGATTTGCGGTGTACAGTCGCTGGCATAAACAACAGCTGGGCTCCCGTAGCATCGACTGCCGGTGACTTGCGGTGTATAGTCGCTGGCATAAACAACAGCTGGGGTCTCCCGTAGCATCGACTGCTGGTGATTTGCGGTGTACAGTCGCTGGCATAAACAACAGCTGGGGGGGGGGGTCCCGTAGCATCGACTGCTGGTGATCTGCGGTGTACAGTCGCTGGCAAAAACAACAGCTGGGGGGTCCCGTAGCATCGACTGCTGGTGATTTGCGGTGTACAGTCGCTGGCATAAACAACATTTTGGACGCCATATGTAACCAAGCGTCGGTGATTTGGGTTAAAATATCTAAAGCGAAACTTCGGATCGCTGTATGACAGCATCCACCTACGTCGTGGGGGTCTTTGAATCCTGTTCGAAAGCGCTTCGAAAACTCGGAAGTTTTCTAGAAATCACAGACGCACGAGAGAACCCCCAGCGAAAAATCTCATCACTTCATTCGTACCCTTTGGAGACCGTTTATGGGTGGTGGCGAGCGAGAATTACGGCCTTATAGAGGGTCCGCTCCTACACCAGTGGCAAGAGGATGTTATAACTAACACCCCAGAGCGGTGGTCAGCGAGACTCGGGTCTTTGGGGGCTAAACCAAGTGTACCTGTGGACGTTTTCGACGAAATCTATCGCAGTCCTGCATCCACCACCCACCAGTATTTTGCCGTCTGGTTTTGTGAGTGTGTGTGTGTGTGTGTGTGTGTGTGTGTGTGTGTGTGTGTGTGTGTGTAAGGACACAGTCAGAACACGTAAGCAGGTCGTAAAGATGGTAGGTAGATTGTGAAGCAAGTAGGTAGGTAGGTAGGGTAAGTAGGTCGTAAAGATGGTAGGTATGTAGATCATAAAGCAAGTAGGTAGGTTGGTAGGTAGGTAGATAGGTGAATAAGTTGATAGATAAATAGATAGATATAGGTAGATATATGCAGCAGGTAGGTGTAGTATGTAGACATAGGTAGATATATGCAGTAGGTAGGTGTAAGAAACTGCGTCACACAGTATCATCAGGAACACGAGGAACAGCGTCACACAGCCATCACCAAGAAGAGCAGAACAGCGTCACACAACCATCACCAAGAACAACAGAACAGCGTCACACAGCCATCACCAAGAACAACAGAACAGCGTCACACAGCCATCAACAAGAACAACAGAACAGCGTCACACAGCCATCAACAAGAACAACAGAACAGCGTCACACAGCCATCACCAAGAACAACAGAAGAGCGTCACACAGCCATCACCAAGAACAGCAGAAGAGCGTCACACAGCCATCACCAAGAACAGCAGAAGAGCAGCGCCTGGTCGTCGGAACACCTCCTAAACACCATTAAAGGCAGCACAGCACAATACAGACATTTTACTACTGACGCCTTCTGAACCCCCAGATGATCCATGGGTTCTGGACAGGTGAGATATAGCCTCTATAAATATTCCCGGCGCGTCCGAAATGGGGAGAAAAATGAACGTTGGACATGAATATCATAATTCACTCACTCACAATACACACCCGGGCGCAGGAATGAAATGAAGTGAGCGAAATATGGAACTTGAAGTGAGGGAGGCGATTCAACAATTGCCGAAGGAAAACGAAATCCAGAATTACAGGAAAATCAGTTTCCAGAGGCGTCGCAAGAAGGCCTTTTGGACCGGACTGGACTGGAAGGAGGTTTGCCTGGAAATACAAACAAGGAAATGGATTTGTTGCTGGTGGTGGTGATGGTGATGTTGGTGGAGAGTTCATGAGGTGATGGTGATGTTGGGTGATGGACGACGATGCTGGCGGTGAAGTAACTTGAGAGTGATGGTGATGGGTGCCGGTGTGGACACTGTAGATGGTGACAGGAGACGTGTATCGTGATGATGGTGAAGACGGACGGTAGATGATGGTGCCCTTTGTTGCTGGTGGTGGTGATGGTGATGTTGGTGGAGAGTTCATGAAGTGATGGTGATGTTGGGTGATGGACGACGATGCTGGCGGTGAAGTAACCTGAGAGTGATGGTGACGGGTGTCGGTGTGGACACTGTAGATGGTGACAGGAGACGTGTATCGTGATGATGGTGAAGACGGACGGTAGATGATGGTGACCCTGTGGATATAAAAGGCAATGGTAATGTCAACGCGAAAGACAGCGAGTGGAGGGTAGGGAAAGGTAGTCCCCTCCTGGAGTGGGTAGACAGCGAGAGATTCAGACGACAGGTCGGCAGTGGACGAGGAGGAGGAGGAGCAGGAGGAGGAGGGAGTCATACAATAGCTTATGGCAGAAGATCTGACAGCTTAAAAAACCCACCCGTTCCAGAGCAAGTGGCTGATGAACCATCATTTCTACGTCCTTATGAGTCTGTCTAGCAGGGCAGGACGCCAGAGGAAAATGTCTTTTTCTCTTTTCAATCTGGACGAGTTCATAGACGTCTGATTATCATCATAATTCGTATATACCAAAGACGACCAATACAGAAACAAGATAATGGTATAATAGACTTATACCAATCCCGAATTGAACGATAAATGGTCGGATCCTTCTCAGCCCTTGGGCTCGTGCTGAGGAAAGCTGAGGAAGAGTGTTCTGTGGCACGACATACATGAGGGCCTAGTCAAGTCGAGCTGACTACAGTACCTTCCCTTCAACGTGATCCACAGTGCACACGTCAGATGGAGGCGAACATGAAGCTGGATTTAGAAGAGCTGGACTAAAAACGATGTATCAAGCCTCCAGCACCTCTCTCTCTCTCTCTCTCTCTCTCTCTCTCTCTCTCTCTCTCTCTCTCTCTCTCTCTCTCTCTCTTTCAGGCTTGTAGCTTTATGGAACCACGCCTAATGATGTGCTATCGAGGGTCGGAGGGAGAAGACACCACTAGGAACCGTTTTAAGCTCCGATTGTCTTAATGATATCAAGACCTCGATAGCATCGTGAAAATATAGCCAGATGCTCGACTGATGGGATCAGAAAAATATTAGGATCAAATGGTGATCAAAAAGAGTTGCTAAAAGACTTAGATGCGCTTACACTGGACGGCACGACCCCTGAGCACGATGGGTCCACAGTTAAACAGGACGGGACGACCCTTGAGCACGACGGCACGACAGTTGGGCTGGACAGGACGACCTTTGAGCACGACGATGAAGCCCTTGGGTATGAGGGCGTGATCTCCGACCCCGATCTTCAATGTCTGAATTACATGCCAGACCCAAACACCAACAGATCGTATACCGTCGAGGTGATCAGTCGGACCGACGTGTTCAAAGGTCGAACTGTCGTGCTAAATGGCAGTGCAGTCGTGTTCAAAGATCGTACGGAGGTAAAACAATGTTCAAAATGATCTCGGATCAGAGCTCTCATTTGAATCAGCCCTTCGTTATTTGTAGTGAAGCTTCGAATCCTCCAGAGGGAGGTTCTCGTGACAGGGTCGAGATAAAGTTCAGACAGGATCAGGGCTCTCATTCAAATCAGCCCTTCGTTAGTTGCAGTGAAGCTTCGAATCCTCCAGAGGGAGTTTCTCAAGACAGGGTCGAGACAAGGTTCAGACAGGATCAGGGCTCTCGTTCAAATCAGCCCTTCGTTAGTTGCAGTGAAGCTTCGAATCCTCTAGAGGTAGGTTCTTGAGACAGGGTCGAGATAAGGTTCAGACTATATGTGGACTGGGAGGCGAGTGATGTTCCCTGGGCAAACGTAACACTTTCAAGGGGAAAAGAAAGAAAACGAATGACAGTAAAGGAAATAGAAAGAGGGAATGTTTTCATTTGTTATGGTCGACGCAGCGTTGTCCTTAATTACTGCTGGGTTCGCAGGGAACGACCCGACAATGAAATCGTCTCATGTCCTTGGACACGACAGTACGACCCTTGAGCACGACTGTGCGCGACCCTTGAGCACGACTGGACGATCCTTGAACAAGACGGTGCACGACTCTTGTGAGCACGACGGTACGACCTTTGAATACGACGATACGACTCTTGGGTATATATGATAGTGTCATCTTTGACCTGACTCATTAGGAAGAGGTAGGCCATGACATCGAAGCCAAAGGGGGGGGGGTGTATCACCGTCGTGCTCGAAGGGCCGTACCGTCGTATTCAAAGATCGTACCATCTTCAAGGAGGGGCATACCACCGCCGAGTCCAGGGCCCTCCCGTCGTGCTCAAAAAATCGTACCGTCGTGCCTAAGGGGTCGTACTGCCCTGCTCGCGGGTTTAAGACAGGATCGCGTGCTGGCTCCGTGCTGCTCGATGCCACACACCACACGCCAGGAACCATCCGGCCTCCAGGAATTATTATAATCAAAAGGAAATAACGTGAGTTTACGACTGCGTGGCTTAATTACAGCATGTAATCCTTGACAGGATACTATCATTACTTATCTTTATATATTCATTTCCTAGCCCACATGCACAAAAAAAGTTTCTTATATCTCAATTTCAAAACTACATGATACGATTTCTCCTTTTCTTTTCCCGGAAAAACACCGAAGCCACTCTAAATAGAACTGTTGGTCTGAAAAGCCACTGGTCTTGTTCTTCTTACCTAAAGAAACTACAGGGAAAACGAACCCCCGTGAGACAGACTAGACACGAGTGTGTGTGTGTGTGTGTGGTAGAGTGTGGATTACAAAGCCCCAGGGAGACGTAGGCTCAAAGACCAGAGGACCTGCTCAAAGACCAGAGGACCTGCTGAAACTCGACATGAGTCGGTTCGTCTCCACCATCCCGTTCCAAGACTGTGATATACTGAGACATGACTGGATGCTCTTCGAAGCTTCATGGCCATCTGAGATAGAGTCAACAGAGAACGAGAAGAAAAAAAGGCATATTTGAAGCATCAAGAGGTATCGAACCAATTTCAACACAGGATTAGCTCCTCTCCTTTTTAACAGAAAAGTGCTTCATGTGTCTCCCACCTCACTCAGATGTTAGAATGAATACGTTCTATCTTCTATACCAACCTCAACGTGTCTACTAGCGATATCTAAGCCGGGTAGATTCTCAATGGCATGTCTTACTGATGCGCAAATAGATACACCTACTGAAGGAACGTCCAGAGGAAGGTCAACTGGTGGTCTTGTCGTCTTCTTGCACCATAGCAATTTCCTGGTGTCATCTCTTGAGGTTTTGATGATCAGGTTATGAATATCTTTCTGCCTCTCTTCTCAGACCTTGGCTCTCAATAAGATATGATGTAATCTGATGCTGGGAAAATTCCTCGAGAAATGGAAAGTCATATAAATGTATACATATAATTATCCCTGGGGATAGGGGAGAAAGAATACTTCCCACGTATTCCCTGCGTGTCGTACAAGGCGACTAAAAGGGGAGGGAGCGGGGGGCTGGAAATCCTCCCCTCTCTTTTTTTTTTTTTTAATTTTTCCAAAAGAAGGAACAGTCCTCTCTTCTTAACTCTACCTCGCTAACGCGGGAAATGGCGAATAGTTTGAAAAAAAAAAAAAAAAAAAAATATATATATATATATATATATATATATATATATATATATATATATATAAATATATATATATATATATATATATATATATATATATATATATATATATATATATATATATATATATATAAACAACTGACTTATATTTCTCTCTTGTGTCTCCTTTGATGATGTAATTATTACACGAAAGTGCACTTGGGAACCTATTGTGTTTCATTTTCCCCGTGGACTCATAGAAATGTCTCAACCCCATCTAGATACATTCATACACACCCCAGGTTGTACCAGAGACCCACCCATCGACCAGCCCGAAAGGGGAGGATAAACAGGTCTGGTTGGCTTTGAAACAGACGCCTTGTCCCGGGTTCGAATCCATGCCAGTTTTGAGACTGGTGGGCCACGAGACGAACCACACTGTACGAGGAAGGCTCGTGTATGTCTTTATATATAATTTTCAAACGATAATCATCACCAGAATAATCCCGACATAGTTCGATAATGGACTGTAGCCTATTGACGATCTGATAATGTAGTGACGTTAATTTAGACCCTGCTGGACCACCGTTTCCTCGACCTTATCCAAAGGTAGAGCTCTGGGCAAGTCATACATTTTCCAAAATGTCCCTTTTGTCCTCGTGACCTGAACCGACTTCTCTTTCGAGGTTTCCCGTATTTCCTCTCTCTCTCTCTCTCTCTCTCTCTCTCTCTCTCTCTCTCTCTCTCTCTCTCTCTCTCTCTCTCTCTCTCTCTCTCTCTCTCTCTCTCTCTCTCTCTCTCTTACCTTTCTCTTCCATCTCGTTCTTCCTGGGCCTTCTCCTCTTTTCTTACCTCCTTCCCTGACCGTTCCTTCTCCTCTCTCTCTCTCTCTCTCTCTCTCTCTCTCTCTCTCTCTCTCTCTCTCTCTCTCTCTCTCTCTCTCTCATATCCGCACCGTCGTGCACAGAAAATAGCACTTGGTGTCACCAATAGGAGTCCAGCTCGTGACTTAAATGCGCCCACTTGCTATTGGGTCAGGTGAGGCAGGTTCGCCAACAGGTCTTATATATATGTCTGTAATATATATAGAGCTGGGCGGCCACTCGAGGATAAAGAGTTCACTTTACAACCTCGACCCGTCTGAACCCGCCTGAGACGCAATGAATCCCGCGTTCGAAGCTCAAAGATAGCAGGATGATGAAAAAAAAAGGAAGAAAGGGTAAAGAAAAAGACATTACCCAGAGAAATATTTTTGACTCTCTTCTAAAAAACCCCAGGTCTTTGAGGAACAATCTACCACAAGGCAGTATGAAATATCAGGAAGGTAAAGGAGAGAATCTGAAATAAAAAGACGACGAAATAGAAGAGGGTATAAGAAACGATCAGGTCTGTTTCGAACGTGACAAATGAGATTATCGAGACTTGGAAGGAGCCGAGATTAAAATCTGACTTTTCCAGAGAAATGGTGAAGGCAATAGCGCTCCGCGTCACGTTTGAGGGTTTTGTGGTAATGTTTCTTCCAGTAGTGGGAAAAGTTCGGGAGGAAAAGGAGGAGAAAACGGAGAATGAAGAAGAAGAAGAAGGAGAAGGAGAGAGGAAGGGTGCCATGTTGATTCACCTGGCACACGCTGTTCGTCTCGAGAGTAACAAAGACACAGAGTTACGGAGGAAGAACAGGAAGGGAGAAACTGGCATTTGAATGGAAGAGAGAGAGAGAGAGAGAGAGAGAGAGAGAGAGAGAGAGAGAGAGAGAGAGAGAGAGAGAGAGAGAGAGAGAGAAGGGGGAAAATGAAACTAGGTCGAGGAGGAGAAGAACCTCGAACCTAATATCGCCAGGGACTTGGAGAAGCCTCACTGGCAGAATAGAAAACGTGACCACAGGAGTAAAAGGGAACTGCAGTGTGATGTTAAAAGCAATCGTACACTGTAGGATATGGCGAAAATCAGCTTAACTTCTTAGAAGGATCTAAAGATTGAAGGAGTTTCTACGCGGGTAGATCTCAAATCACATATTTCCCTTACACACACACACACCCACACACACACCCACACACACACGAGTATTCAAGGAACCGACAGTGAATTCAAAAGTATTTTCACAGTGGAAGACACTATAGCCCAAAACCAGTGGGATGGAATGGGGAGGTGGGGTGTCTTGGTAAGCACAGACATACTAAAGAAAAGACATGAAAAGAATACTCAAGGGTCTTGACCTATACATAAGGCTCATGGTCCTGACGAAATTTCTCAATATGTACCGAAGATGTGTGCAGACACACTTAACAAACCACCTTGAAACGCTGTTCAAGACGTCACTTAAGAAAAACGTAAAGTACCTCGGGACTGGAGGAAGGAAGAAGCTGCTGTATTACCCTCGCCACCAGCATCTCCTACCATTTGAGATCCAATGTCCCCGAGTTGCAAGAAAAGCCCTTAATTTAGGAGCATCCTTAATAATCAATACATTGCCACCTAACTTTTTGTGTCTGTGTGTCTTTACCCATCTTCACTGTTTTCACACCGATCTATCTACATTGCGTATACAATTTTCGTATATTTTCAGTCTAAATTGCCAGACATTCGTCCATTCCTGATGAAACCTCAAACTGAAGGTTAGCAGAAGCATCCCACCATCACTGTCTGTGCTTTACTTCGTGTCCTGCTGAAATATAAAAGGGACGTGGCATGTTCTGGTCACAAACCACTGTGTTGTGACTCTCCTCCCCAAGTCCCCACTGACTTACCACTGTAGGGATGATACCTACAGGGGAGAAAAAGCCCACTATTACCTACCTATTAGCCTTTGGGCATACTGTATGTATATACGTAGGTTTAAAGCAGTCGTATGTACGCACTGCTTGGGTGGGTAATGATAAAAGGGGCATAGATTGAGATGTTGATTTAGCCCGTGGTGACAGAAGAAGCTGTTTCTCCTCCTCTGATCCTGGACTGGTAAATATTGGAACAGGACAGGCAAAGAAGGTGCTTTTGCGATGCACAGTGAATATTCCCTGCTCTCGCCTTTAGATCCCCTTTGAAATACTGAAGGATGGAGGCCTACGAACGTAAAGGAAAAAAAACAAAACACAGTCTAGAATCTAAATAACCGTAAATCAGATCCGATTTAGATACGTCACGAATGCCATTGCGGTGTCCTTCGCTCGGGGTCTACTGAGCGAGGCAACGACAACCTCAAATGAGACTCCCTCAAAGACGTTGCTTGTGGCTACAGTGGACGAAAGGAAGCACAGGCTCGTCGAGGAACTTCTCACACCAAAGGGGTCCATCCATCGTTACCCAGCAGCTGGAAGTGGCGCAGCGATAGCGAAAAAATCGTATGAGATACCCCGACCTATCCATTCTAAACAAGCAAGCCGCTCTGTTGATTTCCTTCGTCCCTCGTGAGGATATGACGTAACAGTCGTCTGAATGCGTCTGAAGGAAAGCTGGCGAGAAACGGAATATTTGTTCATTCTTTTAAGAATTGTGTTCATTCTTTTAGTATTTGGGACTATATGGATATTTCTCTCTCTCTCTCTCTCTCTCTCTCTCTCTCTCTCTCTCTCTCTCCTCTCTCTCTCTCTCTCTACCTGACTTTGAGAGAAATGGAATGATTCGAAAAGCTACAACCACTGACACTGGGGTATTCTGTTAGGGGAAGGTGTCTTATGTCTAGAGGCAAAGAAAAGACTGTATCAAAGATACTATAAATCTACCAGTCAAAGGAAAGACTACAGAAACGGTATTCTACATCTACCAAAGGAAAGACTACAGGAAAGGTATACTACATCTACCAGTCAAAGGAAAGACTACAGGAAAGGTATTCTACATCTATCAGTCAAAGGAAAGACTACAGGAAAGGTATTCTACATCTAACAGTCAAAGGAAAGACTACAGGAAAGGTATTCTACATCTAACAGTCAAAGGAGAGACTATAGAAAAGGTATTCTACATCTACCAAAGGAAAGACTACAGGAAAGGTATTCTACATCTACCAAAGGAAAGACTACAGGAAAGGTATTCTACATCTACCAAAGGAAAGACTACAGGAAAGGTATTCTACATCTAACAGTCAAAGGAGAGACTATAGAAAAGGTATTCTACATCTACCAAAGGAAAGACTACAGGAAAGGTATTCTACATCTACCAAAGGAAAGACTACAGGAAAGGTATTCTACATCTACCAAAGGAAAGACTACAGGAAAGGTATTCTACATCTACCAAAGGAAAGACTACAGGAAAGGTATTCTACATCTACCAAAGGAAAGACTACAGGAAAGGTATTCTACATCTACCAAAGGAAAGACTACAGGAAAGGTATTCTACATCTACCAAAGGAAAGACTACAGGAAAGGTATTCTACATCTACCAAAGGAAAGACTACAGGAAAGGTATTCTACATCTAACAGTCAAAGGAAAGACTACAGGAAAGGTATTCTACATCTACCAAAGGAAAGACTACAGGAAAGGTATTCTACATCTACCAAAGGAAAGACTACAGGAAAGGTATTCTACATCTACCAAAGGAAAGACTACAGGAAAGGTATTCTACATCTACCAAAGGAAAGACTACAGGAAAGGTATTCTACATCTACCAAAGGAAAGACTACAGGAAAGGTATTCTACATCTACCAAAGGAAAGACTACAGGAAAGGTATTCTACATCTACCAAAGGAAAGACTACAGGAAAGGTATTCTACATCTACCAAAGGAAAGACTACAGGAAAGGTATTCTACATCTACCAAAGGAAAGACTACAGGAAAGGTATTCTACATCTACCAAAGGAAAGACTACAGGAAAGGTATTCTACATCTACCAAAGGAAAGACTACAGGAAAGGTATTCTACATCTACCAAAGGAAAGACTACAGGAAAGGTATTCTACATCTACCAAAGGAAAGACTACAGGAAAGGTATTCTACATCTACCAAAGGAAAGACTACAGGAAAGGTATTCTACATCTACCAAAGGAAAGACTACAGGAAAGGTATTCTACATCTACCAAAGGAAAGACTACAGGAAAGGTATTCTACATCTACCAAAGGAAAGACTACAGGAAAGGTATTCTACATCTACCAAAGGAAAGACTACAGGAAAGGTATTCTACATCTAACAGTCAAAGGAAAGACTACAGGAAAGGTATTCTACATCTACCAAAGGAAAGACTACAGGAAAGGTATTCTACATCTACCAAAGGAAAGACTACAGGAAAGGTATTCTACATCTACCAAAGGAAAGACTACAGGAAAGGTATTCTACATCTAACAGTCAAAGGAAAGACTACAGGAAAGGTATTCTACATCTACCAAAGGAAAGACTACAGGAAAGGTATTCTACATCTACCAAAGGAAAGACTACAGGAAAGGTATTCTACATCTACCAAAGGAAAGACTACAGGAAAGGTATTCTACATCTACCAAAGGAAAGACTACAGGAAAGGTATTCTACATCTAACAGTCAAAGGAAAGACTACAGGAAAGGTATTCTACATCTACCAAAGGAAAGACTACAGGAAAGGTATTCTACATCTACCAAAGGAAAGACTACAGGAAAGGTATTCTACATCTACCAAAGGAAAGACTACAGGAAAGGTATTCTACATCTACCAAAGGAAAGACTACAGGAAAGGTATTCTACATCTACCAAAGGAAAGACTACAGGAAAGGTATTCTACATCTACCAAAGGAAAGACTACAGGAAAGGTATTCTACATCTACCAAAGGAAAGACTACAGGAAAGGTATTCTACATCTACCAAAGGAAAGACTACAGGAAAGGTATTCTACATCTACCAAAGGAAAGACTACAGGAAAGGTATTCTACATCTAACAGTCAAAGGAAAGACTACAGGAAAGGTATTCTACATCTAACAGTCAAAGGAAAGACTACAGGAAAGGTATTCTACATCTAACAGTCAAAGGAAAGACTACAGGAAAGGTATTCTACATCTAACAGTCAAAGGAAAGACTACAGGAAAGGTATTCTACATCTACCAAAGGAAAGACTACAGGAAAGGTATTCTACATCTACCAAAGGAAAGACTACAGAAAGGTATTCTACATCTACCAAAGGAAAGACTACAGGAAAGGTATTCTACATCTACCAAAGGAAAGACTACAGAAAGGTATTCTACATCTAACAGTCAAAGGAAAGACTACAGGAAAGGTATTCTACATCTACCAAAGGAAAGACTACAGGAAAGGTATTCTACATCTACCAAAGGAAAGACTACAGGAAAGGTATTCTACATCTAACAGTCAAAGGAAAGACTACAGGAAAGGTATTCTACATCTAACAGTCAAAGGAAAGACTACAGGAAAGGTATTCTACATCTACCAAAGGAAAGACTACAGGAAAGGTATTCTACATCTACCAAAGGAAAGACTACAGGAAAGGTATTCTACATCTAACAGTCAAAGGAAAGACTACAGAAAGGTATTCTACATCTACCAAAGGAAAGACTACAGGAAAGGTATTCTACATCTACCAAAGGAAAGACTACAGGAAAGGTATTCTACATCTACCAAAGGAAAGACTACAGGAAAGGTATTCTACATCTACCAAAGGAAAGACTACAGGAAAGGTATTCTACATCTACCAAAGGAAAGACTACAGGAAAGGTATTCTACATCTACCAAAGGAAAGACTACAGGAAAGGTATTCTACATCTAACAGTCAGACCAACTTCTTGACCGGCTAATCTTCCCCTGAAGAACGCCTCTTGGCCCTCCAGTCTTTCCTCTAACGGACCCCTCTTGACCCTCCAGTTTTACCCTGAGGGACCCTTCTTGGCCTTCCAGTCTCACCATGAAGGACCCCTCTTGGCCTTCCAGTCTCACCATGAAGGACCCCTCTTGGCCTTCCAGTCTTACCATGAAGGACCCCTCTTGGCCTTCCAGTCTCACCATGAAGGACCCCTCTTGGCCTTCCAGTCTCACCATGAAGGACTCCTCTTGGCCTTCCAGTCTCACCATGAAGGACCCCTCTTGGCCTTCCAGTCTCACCATGAAGGACTCCTCTTGGCCTTCCAGTCTCACCATGAAGGACCCCTCTTGGCCTTCCAGTCTCACCATGAAGGACCCCTCTTGGCCTTCCAGTCTCACCATGAAGGACCCCTCTTGGCCTTCCAGTCTCACCATGAAGGACCCCTCTTGGCCTTCCAGTCTCACCATGAAGGACCCCTCTTGGCCTTCCAGTCTCACCATGAAGGACTCCTCTTGGCCTTCCAGTCTCACCATGAAGGACCCCTCTTGGCCTTCCAG
The DNA here is from genome assembly GCF_036320965.1 of Panulirus ornatus. NCBI lineage: Eukaryota > Metazoa > Arthropoda > Malacostraca > Decapoda > Palinuridae > Panulirus > Panulirus ornatus. The sequence goes on from NC_092251.1 coordinate 9,069,482, forward strand.
TCTCACCATGAAGGACCCCTCTTGGCCTTCCAGTCTCACCATGAAGGACTCCTCTTGGCCTTCCAGTCTCATCATGAAGGACCCCTCTTGGCCTTCCAGTCTCAACATGAAGGACCCCTCTTGGCTTCCAGTCCTCACCATGAAGGACCCCTCTTGGCCTTCCAGTCTTACCATGAAGGACCACTCCTGGCCTTCCAGTCTTACCATGAAGGACCCCTCTTGGCCTTCCAGTCTTACCCTGCAAGAGGACCTCTTGGCCTTCCAGCCTTCCCCTGCAAACGAAGTCTAAAGACCATGACCTCACCGGTCTCCGTCTGCAAGAGCAACGCTACACAGCGAGCGAAAAGTCACCTTTGGCGAGGCTGGAGCAATATTGGGAGTACAGCCCCGTCAAAGCACTCACTCCTAAGAAATCAACACTTCTTTCCCTGCTACTGGAAAATAGCGCAGCCCTGGTCTTGCGGTAGCCTTTAGAAAAATCCTGGATAACACAAGGTTACTGTTTCATAAAAATCCTGGATAACACAAGGTTACTGTTTCATAAAAATCAGTGCCGGAAAAATTTACAAACAGGCACATGTGTGATAAATGAATATGTAATGAATAAAAAAATACAAGCATATGATCAAGTCATGTGTCTCCACATTCCTGAGAGAGAGAGAGAGAGAGAGAGAGAGAGAGAGAGAGAGAGAGAGAGAGAGAGAGAGAGAGAGAGAGAGAGAGAGAGGCAGTAACCACACCTTGCGATGCTCGCCTGTCGGCGTTGCAAACTCTAACGGTAGAGAGAGAGAATGAGAGAGAGAGAGAGAGAGAGAGAGAGAGAGAGAGAGAGAGAGAGAGAGAGAGAGAGAGAGAGAGAGTGGGAGCGATGTTTGACCAGATTGCAAAACTGCACAGCAGTGCAATATTTGCCGCACTGATTTGTTTGAACAGCGATCGCAAACGAGGATACCTAGCTGGCACAATCCTGCAACATTCTATCGATGTATTTTCTTCCAAAAATTCATTAATACCTCCCCTCCCCCACTTAACCCCAACCCAAAAGAAAGAAAATAAAATCCTCATTCGGTTATGCATGGAAGGTAATCAGCTACGCACTGGGAGGGGATTCAGGGCTGATGTCCACCTGCTTGTAGGTATATGTATATATATTTTGATGGTAAACAGGCAGCCATTGAAAAGAAAATTGGTTATTACCAAGGGAGCGACTGTGCTTAGCTGCTGACGAGGAGAGGGGTGGAGGTTGAGGGGGTTAGGGGGGTAAGAAGCTTATAACTGTCAAGTATAACCAGCGTGCCGGTGAGAGAGAGAGAGAGAGAGAGAGAGAGAGAGAGAGAGAGAGAGAGAGAGAGAGAGAGAGAGAGAGAGAGAGAGAGGCAGTAACCACACCTTGCGATGCTCGCCTGTCGGGCGTTGCAAACTCTAACGGTAGAGAGAGAGAATGAGAGAGAGAGAAAGAGAGAGAGAGAGAGAGAGAGAGAGAGAGAGAGAGAGAGAGAGAGAGAGAGAGAGAGAGAGAGAGAGGCAGTAACCACATCTTGCAATGCCCGCCTGTCGGCGTTAGCCAACTCGAACGTACCCAGTCATTATACATTTTCCTCGGCAGCACCGAATCACTCGTGTAATTCTCTACTTGTATCAGACCCACTTACAGGTTTAGCAATACTGTCATTCTTATGTTATGAGAGCCATCCTCGTCTTTTAGTTCTTCGCGCTCCTTCGCCGTTTCCTGCGGGAGCGAATTGGCGCCAGGAGCAGACGAAGATGAAAATCCTCATTCATCCATTCTCTAGCTCTCGTGAGTAATGCATCGAAACCACAACCTCCTATACACAACCAGGCCCCCCCCAAAAGACTTCTCCCATTACTTCATATGCCCTGATTCAGTCCGGTGAAAACACGTCGCCCCCCGTATACCACATCGTTCCAATTCACTCTTAACCTGTGCGCGCTTTACACCTCCTGCATGTTCAGGCCTCGAGTACTTGGCCAGGCACGGGGGCGCCCCTTGTCTTTGACCGGCGCCTTCTCGCCCAAGGTGGTATATAACCTTTCAGCACATTAATCATGGTGATAGTACCCGGATAAGCTATCCCAGGGTTGGAAGAGGAAGAGGAAGAAGAGAGAAGGAAGAGGAAGAAGAAGAGGTGGAAGAAGAGGAGGAGGAGGAGGAGGAGGAGGAGGAGGAGGAGGAGGAAGAGGAGGAGGAGGAGGAAGAGGAGGAGGAGGAGGAGGAGGAGGAGGTGGAGGTCCCTCTTGAATAGGGCCTCACCCTCGGGTTTACCTCATTCCTCTCGCTCCGATTCAGGGCGCAGATTTAATCAAAACTCAGGAGATTGCGCGCGGTATTAAATTAGCTTCTAGAATTACCACTCAAAGACCATTGTTAAAAATCATGGCTCCGTCCATACGAATGTTTGTCCAGGATACACAAGAGGGAACAGCAGGGGTTGTTGACGAGGGACAGAAGAGAACCGAAAGCGACATTTTGAATCTTTTTCTCCTCTCTCTCTCTCTCTCTCTCTCTCTCTCTCTCTCTCTCTCGTCTTTGACATCGACGTCAAAGGACATATCGTCAACCCAGCTTCTCTGGGAGTCAGAGGGAGGGTACCAGCTTGTCGTGTGCTTCAGCACTGTTGCTGGTCCTTCTCCTCGCATTCTACGAAAAGGTTACCTCATTCTCTCCTTCTAAGCACTCAAGGGCCCCCCCACTTACGTGGCATACCAGAGGGGGTATTCTTAATTCCCTCCAACTTGGCACTTGAAGGGCCACTTACATCAGAGTCAAGGAGCGCCACACACCCGCTCTATTCTGAGGTCTGGAGGGCGAAGGTAAACCTCACTGTTGCCACACAACTCGATACAGAGGGATCTTACAGGTACGTGGATGACACGGAGTAGGAACTTTGGTATAAGGCACTATCGCGTAGACATCAGCAACACCAGATGGCAACATTGTAGGTGAGAGAGAGAAAGGGATCTGTGGCTTCTGAAGTTGAAGACATTATATATATATATATATATATATATATATATATATATATATATATATATATATATATATATATATATATATATATCAATTGGGTTTAGCTACAGAATAAAAGACAGGCATGTATATACAGAATACAGTCGACATTGATAATACGAGACGCTGTTCATTTTTCCTCGTTAATTGGCTAATGAAATCACGTCGCTGGAAGACAAGAGCGCCAGGGTGCCATCATCCAGCCTCAGTGAGCGCTGGGAACCCTGCTGTGACTTTACAATACACGACGGAGCCTCACTGTGGTGTGGTGCCTACGACACCACACTGTGGAGAGAAGAGCCAGAGCCATCCCCCAGCTGACTAGAATTCTGATACAGCTTACATTTCCTTTACAGCTCAGACGTGTGCGGAGGGTGGGACAATGGTGTTAGCTAACACGTAATAATACCGCTTAAGGGAGAAAATGCTTCGTTCTCACAGAAGCCGAAGGATTCAGAGCATTTCTAAAGCGTCAGGCATTTATTAATACTGATGCTAAATGCTGGCGTATTAAACCGTTGCCAAGTCTCGGCTTGGCTGGCGTACGGTCTACAGATGTGCACGGCTGTTGCACTGTGGAAACTCCGGTACTGATAACGATATTCCGTTTCCTTTTTGAGACGAGGAATGAATATACAGATATGAGACAGTCCGGAATAATAGCGATGAGTTTCCTTTTAGGTCAGAGAGAAGACTTAGGAGGGCTTCATTTTATCTGTCTTTCGCATGCTCTTCTCATCAAACTCTGTCCCGTCTTTCTCTTCATTTCCATTCCTCCCACACTTCCATCTCTCGATTTCGTCTTCCTCCTCTCCCATTCTTCATTCTCCCTCCCCTTTCTCTCATCTCTCACTCCTCCTCTCCTATCCTAGACTCCATTCTTATCCCCCACTTGCTCCCCTCCCTCACTCTCCCGGCCCCAAGCCCCTCTTATCTACCCATCACTCCCTCCTTTCCCATTTTCCCTTCCTACACCACACCTCTTTCCCCCCTCCCTCACCCTCCGTCCTCACGTTCGGTGTCCACTCATCACTCACAGCCATTTCCCCAGTCATTCCCTCCTTCCCGATTTGGTTTCTCAGTCATGTGTAATTTACAAAATGATCCTGTGGTTATATGTTCTCTCTCTCTCTCTCTCTCTCTCTCTCTCTCTCTCTCTCTCTCTCTCTCTCTCTCTCTCTCTCTCTCTCCCCTCCTCCTCCTCCTCCCCGTCCTCGCGTGACTAGAGGGGTGGCAAGAGAGAGAGAGAGAGAGAGAGAGAGAGAGAGAGAGAGAGAGAGAGAGAGAGAGAGAGAGAGAGAGAGAGAGATTTCCGGTGGCGGGAGGCCAGCAGATGGTGGTGGTTTGAGAGAGAGAGAGAGAGAGAGAGAGAGAGAGAGAGAGAGAGAGAGAGAGAGAGAGAGAGAGAGAGAGACTATACACACGAAACAAAAAAGACGGAAACGTGAACAGACAGACACAAAGACAGACCAAATAAAAGGGGGACGAGGAGGAGGAGGAGAAGGAGGTCCCAGACTCCTCGCTACTCCACAGCAAAGCAACGCAGGGGCAACGACAGAAGCACCAGCCACTACTAGCAGCACCGGAGAGTAAAGCAAGCAGGAGCAAGGTTTATATTACAAGGCCTTGGCCCCAGAGTGCTGTTGGTGGCGCAAAGGAATTGTTATTTTTGTATTAGCCTCACGAGCAAGGGAATATTCACGTCTGAATTGCCTTCAGGTACAAAAGGAATATTCATGTCTCTATTGCCTTTCAGATACAAGGGAAAATTCACGTCTGCTTAGGTACGAGGGGAATATTTGCGTCAATATTGATTTCAGGTACAAGGGAATATCGGCGTCTTCACTGACTTTCTGTTAAAAGGGAATATCCACGTCTATATTGCTTTTAGATGCAAGGGAATATTAGCGTCTCGATTGCCATCAGGGACAAGGACAAGGGGTAAGGGAATATCCACATCTGTATTGCCTTCAGGTGCAAAGAAATACTCATGTCTGTATTGGCTTCAGGTGCTGGGGAATGTTTACGTCTGTCTTGCTATCGGAAGCACCGGCGGGATATTCACATCTACAATATTACTCCCACGCGCCAAAGAATATTTGCATCTTGGTTGCATTTAGCAGCCAGAGAATATTCACATTCTGTATCCAAGTGCCAGGGAATATTCAGGGCTGCTTTTGCTCCAGATGCCAGGGAATATTCACACCTGCGTCGTCTTGAAGTGCCGGGGAAGGTCTGTATTTGTATAGCCTTTAGGCTTCATTTCCACTATATTGTCCCTTAACATGAAGATCTCAAGACTCAACTAGCGTGCTGGGCTGTCTACATCTCGAAGCTGCCGTGCTGTTAAAATCATCATCTTCTATTTATCAAATTCGCTCTGAGAAACTATATATGTACATGTACGTATATAAAACCATGTACTTGTGTGTCATTACCATAGAGATGAACTCGATTCTATACATGTGGGGAAATATATATATGTATAACA